>NC_137927.1:32579826-32634826 GCF_963457725.1 Sprattus sprattus
AGCGCAAGTGTGTGTGTGTGTGTGAGACAGAGCCCAAGTGTGTGTGTGTGTGTGTGTGTGTGTGTGTGTGTGTCTGTGTGTCTGTGTGTACCTGGTGTGCTTGAGCAGGGCTGATCTCTCTGATATGACGAAATGGAGGCTGAGGAGCGCAGAGCAAAGCCGCAGGGGATGGCAGGCTCCCCTGTCGAGAATGTTATGAACTTGTCTAGGAGACTGGATTGGAAAACCCACGGCTAATGCAATATTTATTATTCTCATTGTGCCAGGAGAGACACAAACAATGTATAATGGATCAAATATCTTCACTAAATGTGTGTTCTCATAAACCCAGCCTTTGGGTGGATGTTTCTCTCTCTCTCTCTCTCTCTCTCTCTCTCTCTCTCTCTCTCTCTCGCTCTCTCTCACTCTCCTTTCAAACATGTCCTAATTGCATGCCTGTTCCCAAAGACAAACTGCGGATCAAAATGGTCACAGGTCTCGTGCAGAACCTTGTTATAGATTTTTGCACCTGGGATGTCTCTCCGTTTTTCAAACCCAACTGTTTTTTTTTTTTTTTTGCCTGAAGTGAGTTTGCAACTTCAAAGGAGAGGAGAACTTGTTTTGAACTACAAGCAGGTTTGCATCTTTCCATCCTTTGTTATACTAATCATCCCTGGGGAAAACACCGTGGATAACAAAGGATGGAACAACACACTGTTATCTCCCAAGAAAAACAAGAAAATACATATCCCCATTGTGCATCATTTGCCCACAACTTCCAATTTCAGTAGCTGCTTTTCTTCGTCTTCTTTTCCCTCCATCACTGAAAGAGTCCAATCCCCACTGATGGAGGAAGATGGCAGCCATGCTCGTCTCACTGCGTACGTGCAAACAAGATCGGACATCTTGGCCTCCTTTATGAAATTCTTTAGGGGGAATGCTTCTGTTGAAACACAGAGACTCTGAGCAGATGACACAGATCATGCGATCAGATGTCACACAAATACCCAAATCAAGTCTTGTACCTGAAATGTCGGAGGAGAAGCAGCAGCCGCAGCAGCCAGGCAGCGCTGGGGTGTTCTGTCACCGGCGGACAGATCTAAATCTGATAGGGCAGAAGGCCTCTCCGGCAGGCGCGTATCAGACGAATGTCAGCAGGACGCTCGCTGGCATGGCAGTGCCGGGGGCGACTGCGTCACGGCAACGAGACCAGGAGTTATTTAGAGCTCAGGAAAACAGTCCAGCACTTCTCACCCATCAGATCTGCCCTTTGCAGCAAGCACATCCCTTCAGGAGCTTTACCACTTCCAAGGTCAGGAGGAGTAGAGTGCTAGCCCTGGGTTTTTAAACTCAACATTCTTTTTTTTTCTGTTTTCAGTTTGATTTCAGTCAATCCTTGTGTGTGTTATTGTGTGTGTGTGTGTGTGTGTGTGTGTGTGTGTGTGTGTGTGTGTGTGTGTGTGTGTGTGTGTGTGTGTGTGTGTGTGTGTATGTGTGTGTGTGTGTGTGTTGTGTGTGTGTGTGTGTGTGTGTGTGTGTGTGTGTGTGTGTGTGTGTGTGTGTGTTTATTTATTTATTTGCTTGTTTGTTTTATTATTATTTGTATCCAACTATCTCCTGAGATATCTGAATGTCAGTGAGCCGCCTGCCCTGGGCCACAGGGGACAGCGTGCTGAGGGAGTGGGCTGGAGAGGGCGAGGCTTTTCTATCTTGCTCCGACTCTCTGGGGAGAGGAGAGGAGAGGAGGAGAGGGAAGAGGAGGAGAGGAGAGGAGAGGAGGAGAGGGGAGAGGAGGAGAGGAGAGGAGGAGAGGGGAGAGGAGGAGAGGAGAGGAGAGGAGAAGAGGAGAGGAAAGGAGGAGAGGAAAGGAGAAGAGGTCACCCACAGATGGGTCTGTTCAGCTCAGAGGACCTCTTGTTGGGCTTCTTCATGCCAATACCACCCTCATTCACACACGCACACACACACACACACACACACACACACACACACACACACACACACACACACACACACACACACACACAAACAAACACACACCATAGCACACACACACTCCTAGCACCACAGCCTGGCTCCAGCCTCCTCCCTACACCTTCAGGGTCTGGGAGTGTGTCTTTCACACCAGTGAGCAGCAGCCAAAAGCAGTGTACCCGCCTCGTCCCTAACCCTGCAGACACATCTCAGGATGCCATGTACCTCTGGCAAGGTCACGCAGCAATGCCTGTGTGGTGAACATTTGTATGATAAACTAGGCCAAGGATAGAGCAATGTCTTAGCCCAGTAGGCTTAGAAGATGCATTGAAACTTTCTTGTATAAATGATTTCGGATTTTGCATTTTTATGTGTGTGTGTGTGTGTGTGTGTGTGTGTGTGTGTGTGTGTGTGTGTGTGTGTGTGTGTGTGTGTGTGTGTGTGTGTGTGTGTGTGTGTGTGGTTGTGTGTGTGTGTGTGTATGTAAAGGAATGTAGAACTTCTGGGGTGCAATTGATAGCCTCTCTAGCTTGGGCATCAGTACATGCAGGAGAAGACAAAGGTAAGTGAGCTAGAATGAAGAACATTCACAGGCTAGAATGAAGAACTTCCACAGGCTAGAATGGAGAACGTTCACAGGCTAGAATAGAGAACGTTCACAGGCTAGAATGAAGAACTTCCACAGGCTAGAATGGAGAACGTTCACAGGCTGGGAATAGCTGGGATTGTTTATGGCTCGCTCCGAAACACAATTTTCGTTTTTAGAGACAGGACTGTGTCCGAACACTGGAGCTGTTTTGACGGTTAATACTGAACGGACAGCTAAAGGATTGTGAGGAGCATTTCTTTCCAAAAGCAAGGACCAAGAGACATGGAGAGGCAGCTTTTAGTTTTCATGCTCCCAGCCTTTGGAATACTCTGCCAGTATATCAAAGAATGGCTGTAACTGTGGAAACCTTAAAGCAAGATCTTAAGACATACCTCTTTAATCTCGCCTATTATTACCTTTGATATTTATTGTGGTTCTGTGGTCTGTACTGTAGTAATATGTTTGTGCTTCACATTCTCCAGGAGAGTCTCATTAGAGAGGTCAGTGAAGATTCTTTTTTTACAGTTCTCCTATATTGGCTCAAATGGGTGAACTGTTCAGTTTCCCCCTGGACATTTTGTGTCAAACATAAGTGTTTGTATCCGGCGCCCCCATATCCTTCTGTGAAGCGCATTGTGTTGCCTCTTGGTATGAAATGCGCTGTGTAAATAAAGTGTGATTTGATTTGATTAAAATCTTTGAATTTAACAAAAAGTGTATGAGATTAGAATCGCGAGTGGACCTTTCAATTACACAAGCAATGTACTGTATGCTGAGTTTAGCTCTCAGAGCATGTGATGTAAATGATCAGATCACCTGCATTAAAGCTTCTCACAATTGGTCCTCGTTGGATCCTCGTGCTTGGCATTAATACTTGAAATTCCCTAGGATGAGGACATCCAAATTCAAGGAAGGAGTGGACACAGCAGAGCTGGTGTGTCTGGATCTTGTGGAGGATGGAGGTTTACTGCCCCTTAAAACTAAGGCGCTTTGCTTGGTGCTGGTGCCCGACAGTGATGCAGCATACACTGAGGTTGAGAGAGAGTGCCTGCTTTTTAATGATCTACTTATCCATACGGGAAGATTAACCCACCTATCTAAATAAAACTAATCGCCTTCTGTAAATTATTTTACACCCAACAAGCCTAGCTGGCTGGGTAATTATGGGGTGCCAAGTGTAACAGACCTAATTTTGTACACAGAACTCATTCTGCGCTAGGACAGATATTCATTAAACACCATGATGCCTTTTGTCCACAACAAGACAAAAATGTGTTTGTACTGTGTCCACAAAAATACTGAAAAGAGCACAGTCTTTTGTGCTCAGAATCCAGCATGTATTGAAGATGATTGTGACCTTTGGGCTGTAGGCTGGATGACCCATATTGACCTTCAGTCCAAGATGATTCCTCTTCATATCAGATCTATTGTTGCAGACTTCATCTGCTTGTTGAACACCCGCTCTGACCTTAGACAACTGCAGAACAACCGCAGTGGTGCATCACTTCCTGAGAACGCCCCATCATCAATGTGGACGTGGGGTTGGTGAGGCCATGGGTGGTGTTTGGTTTATGATGCAGAGGGCTGATCGCACATGAGCAGTGGTCCTGTCATGACTGGTTTAATCCTACAAGTCTATCACAGATACCTTTACTCACAATAAGAGAGAAATGGTTCCAAAATACTATTCCACTCCCTTTCTTGCTAAGAAAGGTGTCTTGCACATCAGCAATATTTATCTGAGAAATGTCAGCCGACAACATAAAGATGACATCTGTTTAGTTGTAGTCTAACCTATAAGGATGTCTGCAAATTAGCTTCACAATTAAAAGGCAGATTGATTAAATATCAACCGATAGACTTTATCTCAGGTGAACTAGATTAATAGGCAAATTTGCCTGCACATGATGTCCTCAAGTCATCGTCCACAGCTAGTGGCATGGCAAACAACTGTCTTGAGCTGCAGCCATAGAGTACATGTTTAACACAGTGTTCAATAGATGCAGCTGTTAGTGTACACTGGGGAGAAGAAAGGAAGATTGACGAAGCGAAGATTGATTAAAAGTTAATTTAGATTAAGTCAATAGTAAAACATGTTGACCTAGCATACCTCGTCAGTGGATCATATGTGTTTGTGTTGTTGTAAGTGGATCATATGTGTTTGTGTTGTTGTCAGTGGATCATATGTGTTTGTGTTGTTTCAGCATTATGTATATGAGCCTCTGCAAGGCTTTGTGTAAAAAGTGCACATAGTGTAAGGGTTAAATCCAATCACGCTAAGGCATAGAGCAATGAAAGAAATGCAAACACATTGGAATGTGTGGCAGTCAAGCAAAACAAATAAAAAACCCATTAGGCTAGAGAAGTAAACTTAATAGTTATTTTCCGCCCATTGAATCTTATTTGGAGCAAACACTAACGCCTCTTTCAGTTCTCCAATGTCCGATTCTATCCTGTCCAATCGCCATACTATGCTATTCAGTTATCTTTCTTTTTAAACGCATTTAGCAGGGCTACCAGTTGTTTGATTTGGTTCTGACTGGAAGATGGAATAATTGAATACTCCCAGCACGCAAGACTGGCGTCCCCACTCCACACTCAAACTTTTGCAACCAGCATGTTATGATGAAGGCCTACAAGTTCATTTGAAGTCCTTCTTTCACCCTTCCCCATTACAAATGCTGTGCTGCCGATGCACACGGTAGGAGGCAATTGGTTTCCTTCACACTACAGGCACACACACACACACACACACACACGCACGCATGCACAAGATTGATTTGAGTGGCCTCAACCCTAGATTCTGAGTGGATAGTTTTGAAAATGGGGGCAAGCCTTTTTAGGCTACTGGATAGATACAATCTGAACAGGAAAGACTCCTGTCGCCTAAGTTTATGAACTTTCATGGTCCTTTGACCACCAAGTCATCAGAAAATGCCGCCTAGATGACCTGTGATTGTGCTTCGGAGGTCTTTAATTTAGATCGTCTTTATTATGTTTGTGTCGTGTTTTTGTACGCTCCGTTCAGAGAGTCCATCTTAATTTCCCTGTAGGACCATGCAATGAAATGAAGGCTATAGGTCTATTATATCATGTTGTACTATACATGCATGGATCACCTTTGTTTGTCATGTGTGGCTATCAACATAAAGGCTATAGGCTAGTTGATATGGCCTACATACAGAATGGGCTATCACGATGAACCTTACAGCGATGAGAATTAGTTTGTGTTTCATCATTTGATGAGAGTTGTATGGGGAGCCCTTTGGCACGGCTCACAGCGGTGGAGAGTCAGGCTAACCCTATTCAGGCTAACCCTATATAGGCTAACCCTATTCAGGCTAACCCTATTCAGCCTTACCCTATATAGGCTAACCCTATATAGGCTAACCCTATTCAGGCTAACCCTATTCAGCCTTACCCTATATAGGCTAACCCTATATAGGCTAACCCTATTCAGGCTAACCCTATTCAGGCTAACCCTATTCAGGCCAACTCTGTTCAGGCAAACCCTATTCAGGCTAACCCTATTCAGGCCAACCCTGTTCAGGCAAACCCTATTCAGGCTTACCCTATTGAGGCTAACCCTATATAGGCTAACCCTATTTAGTCTACACAATGTTCCCTGTCAACTCTAGTCTATGCCTTTGACTTTCTTTACATCTGTTTTACTATGTACACTTTAACAAAATGTTCAATTCACTCAACAGTATACTATTTTATATCATATTTATTGCTATTAGGCAGACCATGGCCTAGTCAGCGTTGGGCTAATTGCCACATGCTGCAATCCTTTTGTATCTGGATAATTGCTTTACATTGCATTCAGTTTGACTGACACTTGTAACATTTAGGCTTACCATTTACTGTTTTAATAACTAACCATTCATATAACTCCTCGTGTGCCCTGTCATTACATTACTTAAGATCTAACAATTGTCTTACATACTCCTTGGTAATATCGTCGGTAATTTAATAATTGAATGGTGTCAGCTGGATTGTATTCTCTGCAATACATACCACTCTAATGCTTTCTGCTGTCCCATTAAGGTCAGACACGTAGAAACCTTCCGGCTTGGTGTTTACAGCTGTTGGTAACATTTTGGCTGCCGTTAAATATAATGGTATTGATTAAATATAGTGAAGTATCAGTCAGATGCAAGAATAAATGGGATGTGAATATTGAATATTTCCCTTAATGTCTACTTCCCTGAACTACTAATAGGGGAAGAGGGGCAGGCTTCAGTACCCAGACCGCTGACTGTTATCGGGCGGAAGACGGATTAATCTAGCAGCTGTATTTGGACATTTGGGGGTGTTTGCAGGTCTACTTTACAAAGTTATCCGGTAAACAGCAGGTTTGTCGGATGTTCACTTTAGTCCCAATATTTCTGGACACACCACTTCCCCCGCAGTGATACACATGCACACACACACACACACACACACACATAACAGACACACATACACAGACCCACAAACACACACACTCACAGACACACACACAAACTCACACAGATTTCCTGTTTGATGAACTGCCTGAGACATCCTCAGGTTGAGGATGCTGCATTTTGAGTTGAGCACTAAGCATTGCTATGATGTTGATGTCGAGCAGGGAAATGTGTTCCAGACACCTCTTCACACTCATGCATGGAACACCATTTCACTGATGCCCTACGCTATCTCATCCAAAGAACGATACATTATGATTCAGCTTCAGTTGTGGCATATCTGTGTTCTGTAGGTATTCTCATCCAAAGAACGATACATTATGATTCAGCTTCTGTAGGTAATTTCATCCAAAAAATAGAAACATTATACAGCTTCTGTTGTGGTATATCTGTAAGTAATATCATCAAAAAAAGAAACATTATGATTCAGCTTCAGTTGTGGCATATCTGTAGGTAATTTCCTGGGATCCTAAATGGGAGACGTGATGCTCGTTTGTTTTATAATTCCCTTCTGCGCTTCCTCTGTATCCGTCTTGGGTTTTGAAAGTTCAGACTGAGGATTATCTGCACTGCAAAGAAAACAGGTGACATGCAAATGCTTAGCATTTTGTGGTCTTGATTAAGATTACAATGATAATGGGGTCAACACATTTTTTTATTTATTTGTATTCCTGTCAGAAAGGGAGGATCTTCACAAGTCCCCGCTAATGCTCCTGCATTTTACTTCCTCACTGCCATCAAGGTTGGCAGCCCATCTCCCATCCTGCCTTTGTTTCGCTAGATAAATCTTTCAGAGACCCAGTTTTATTGAGTTTACCTGGATGATTTGTTGGCCTCCAAGGTCTTATTTTTTTCTGAGACCTTTTTTTTCTTCAGGCAAGAACGAGAGCACCTACCATCCACCATGGTCATGCCTGTCAGGCTTTAATGATAGAAGAGGGAGATGTATGAATTCATTGGAACTAGGAAAGAGTATCTGAAAGAATACTTAACATCACTCAAAAGACTGAGGGGTGGGCTACAAAAAGAAAAAGAAAAAAAAGAAAACTTACAAAATAATCTTTATAAATAAAAGGGAAACGTTGATGTTCTTCCACCAGATAGAAAAGCACATATTTCTCAGGTGAAATGAAGATGTTAATTATGTAATGTAATCCTCAACATAATCTTTACATTTAAATGAAAACATGAAGCCTTGGAAATATGATTCCAAATCATAGATAGATAGATACAGTAGATAGATGGATACTTTATTGATCCCGAGGGAAATTAAGGATTTGCATTGCATTTTCATGCTCATAAGGTGGTGATAACTTTATTTCATTTTCTGGTCATAACTGTACATTCACAAAACTGTAGGGACTGAGAAGACACATCAAATGTCATGAATGAAGCCATTTTGAATTTACTTGAATATTGTTTTCATGTAAAAGTATATGCTCACCATATATACATATAGGGTTAGTAAAATATATGGAGTCAAATCACACAAATTGCACCAGACCAGATAGAAACGGTGAAGAAGAGCTGAACACACAAAAAGCTCCACAGCAAATGACTCAATGATACATATTCTATACGCAGGCCACAGTGGACTCATTTGTGGCCATCATCTTGTAACAGCTCTGTGCTTTGGACAACTCTGTTTCACTGAGTATGCTGTGCAAGCACGATGAATAGAGTATCAGTGAGAGATAGAGAAAGGGATAGATAGGAAGGGAGAGAGAGAGAGAAATGGATAGAGAAAATATAAAGGAAGAGAGAAGGGAGAGAGAGAGAGAAAGGGGGGGAGAGAGATAGAAAGGGATAGAGAGAGAGATAGAAAGGGAGAGGGAGAGAGAGAGAGAGAGAGAGATAGAAAGGGAGAGGGAGAGAGAGAGAGAGAGAGAGAAAAAGGGATAGAGAGAGAGATAGAAAGGGAGAGGGAAATACAAAAGGCTCCATGGCAGAAGTGCAGATCAGCATTCTGCGCTGCAGGTTACCCATGCGTGCCAGTGTTTGAGGTGGTGGTTAGTCTATTAGTCATATTGTGCTGATCATTTTAAGCTATTTCAGGACAAGCTCAGCACTGTGGGCCATAGCATTTAAAATACACTTACACAACTATTCCATTTCCACTAATAGTACATTCATCATTTGTAAATAAAAAATACATGTATTATAACCAAATAACTCTCAAATATTCTTTTCCAACCAATGCATTTATAATCATTAAAGCAAAAACAAATGTATAGCTTGTTTTGCCTTTGGATAAAACATACTTCAGGTAAGTGTAGGATCACCTATAGGAGCCCCTAAATGGTGCTGGAGAACTGTTTGTGCTAGACCAGTGAATGTTCTGCATTTCTTTGCTACTGAGATTTCTAAATCCCCACAGTGGAGCTGAAAGTTTCCCTTTGACCCCCAGCAACTTAAGGAAAACTCTCAATGTCACGGGAGAGCGTTCCCTCCGCAGTAAACAAAAGCATGCGTTCCCTCCGCAGTAAACAAAAGCATGCGTTTAATAAACAATCTGCCACGCTTCAGTCATCAGTAATGGCTGCTTTCATCTGCCGTCAATCTTAATACTCAGCTGCAATTATTCCAGCCCTACTGAAGTGGAAATGAAATAACTACTCTAACACGGGAAGGAACACTTTTGGAAAAGTGGAAGCTCTTAGTAAACTTAAAATAAATAACTACTCTAACAGGAAAGAACATTTTTGGGAAAGCTATGGCTCTCAGTAAACTTGGAAAGTAGTTCCACTTATGTGGGGTCTCTATGTATACTTTCTATGATGACTATGACGTGAATATATTACTGTAAGATAAGTGTTGTCCTTGTTGGGTTGCCTAGAATGTGAATATATTACTGTATATTACTGTTGGTTTGCAGCCAGCACATGAAGACACACAAAAACACATCAAGACAACCAGTCAACATGAATATCAGATGGCATTTCCACTTTCCTATCTCATCCCTAAAACATACTCAGATCATTCAAATGCAATTGTCTATTTACATACATGACTACATGAACCCTCCTACTGTGCTGTTACCTTCCGGTCATTATGACCAGGGATACAATGTATCCTATAAATCACTTAAATATTTAAGCACAGCTTTACAGTTTGGCCAAAGTTCCTGACCAACTAAGGTATTTTGCACAAAGTAGATTACGAAAGGGATAATCTGCAATTGGGTGTGTCTTTATTAAAAAATAACACACACCCATTGTAGGAAAATTGTAAGCCCAATTTGAACCGGGTAAGTGTCAAATGTTGTGATGCTAGTCATCATGTTTCAGCCTATCTCCACCAAGCGTCTCTACCAAGTACCCCTGAGTTTTCTTTCAGCAAAGTTCACTATTCTTCCACCTCTCATACATTCTCTTTTTTCTCTTTTTTACTCAATGCAATGGTAAGAACCTCACATGCTAATATAATAAATGATGGACATGATGGAGAAATAGCGGTATCACCAATGTGCTAATGCTAATCCTAATGCAAAGGTCTATATTTGAGTGGCTAACAGTTATGTGCAGTGACCATCACCAGAGAGGCCAGGTGACATTTTGAAGTGCTAAGGTCTAAACATATCAAAACACAAAGGATGAGTCAAACATTAGTTTGTAAGTGTGTGGAGAGAAACATCTGTGGTCACATTTACCCAAACACAATAGGCGTTACTTTTTTATAGCAGATACTACACACTGACAGTGATAAAAACAATCTAAAATCAATAAATGTCCTTTTTGGGGTCATGTTTGAAAGAGGTTTTGGGTCAATACGACCCCAACACAATAAGGGTTAAATTAGTTTGATTAGTTTTAAGTATTTTTACATAACACCTTGAGATTTGTTTATCTAAACATCTCCATGGTGATGAAGAGGATTTGTTTATCTAAACATCTCCATGGTGATGAAGAGGATTCTCAGTTCATGTTTTCAGTGCAGGACAGTCAGCCACGACAACTCAGCTGGGTCTTCTGCCTCGTCTGTCACGTCTGTCACACACCCCTGTGGTCATGTACTGTACGCTATGCTGGGGTCTTTATTCAAACTCCCCAGTCCTGTTCAGTGAGCGTCCTCCAATTCAGTCAGTGAGAGAGGCCGACATGTTCACCTCTCTGATGTGCGTCTGGATGATTGTTGTTTGATCTTGGTGAGTGCACTCTGATGTTCTTCTACACGAGAGAGAGAGAGAGAGAGAGAGAGAGAGAGAGAGAGAGAGAGAGAGAGAGAGATAGAGAGAGAGAGTAAGATATTTCTGTGCCTGTCATGGGCCTGATTTTTTATTTTTAAAGATTATTTCCCCTCCCTACAAGCCAGTCACTATATGTTGGATGCCTGTGGTATCAGGTTAACACCCAATTAGTATTAGCAACATTTATACAGTGTAGAGATACAATACTGGTATTAACTACAACAATAGAAGCAGATAGAAGCTGAAAAGATGATCCAAACTTTGTGCAATTTATTTTGTTGAATGTCATCAGAGAACGAGAGAGAGAGCACACTCACTCATTTGGTAATTGTATTTGAAGTGATTGCGGCGTGTATGATTGTTCACTCTTGTTTACCGGATTTACGCTTCATGATGTTTCTGCATCCTGTCCCTCGCCTCTTTATTCTCACTGTAAAGTGCTCCACCTGCTGATAAACATGTTTTTTTTTTTTCAAACATAGAGTGTACTGCCCTACTCCAGACGTCCATTATTTATATCAACAAAATGGACATTATAGGGTGAAGTAGGAATTAAGGGGCACAGTGACATCAGGTTGCCTCTGCTCAGGAGGGAAGCAGCGGTAACCAGCGGTAACCAGAGGGTTCTTTGGAGAGCCAGACGCTGTATTAAATCTGTTTCCTGGCAACCAGCACAGGCAACCGGCACAGGTTTGAAACCAACAAAAAAATAAAGATCCGGTGGAGCGCCAAACGTCCTCAGCCACACGCATCGCACCACACCGCAGTCAAAGACTAGAGATAGACCCCTCTGCCGATTCTGATTCAAGTCGAAAACAGTTTTTTTGGGTACCCCTCAGTTTTTGGCAGATGTGTGTGCGTGTGTGTCTTTCAAGTCTGCTGCATCAAACAATAACAAAAAAGACAGAAAGAAAAAAAAGTGAAGGAAAGATAAATGGAATGAAAGAAAGACAGCATGAATGAAAGGAAAAGAGAAAGAAAAAGTGGCCACGCTGGTTCATGTGTGTTTGTGTATGTGTGTGTAAGAGTATGTGTGTGTGTGTGTGTGAGAGTATGTGTGTGTGTGTGTGTGATGGAGTTTGTGTGTGTGTGTGTGTGTGTATGTGAGAGAGAGTTTGTGTGTGTGTGTGTGTGTGTGTGTGTGTGTGTGTGTGTGTGTGTGAGCATGCCGCTGTGGGCTGTTTTCTGGACGCCTGCCTCTGCGTCACAGTGTCCCAGCTGCCACCTGAGATACTCCACATATGACATTTATCCAGGGGAGGGCATTGACAGATGCTTCAAAGCAGCTTTGTGCCGCCGCCAAGAAAGCCCCCTCTAGTCACATTAGATAAGGCAGGGGACTATCATTTCACCCTGCGTGTGGCACTGGCATGTTTGAAAAGCTCAGGGCCTCACGGAGGAACAACCCTGAAAGTGCCCGGCTCTCCAGCCTCATAAATGGAGGAGGAGAGACAGAAAAGAGAGAGACGTACATGTGTAACACTGGCCCTATTCAGAGCCACAACCCACCTGGCACGTTCATGTTGTGCTGCTCGTTGCAATTCGGTGCTCATGCGCATTTATCTTTTTCTCTGCATTTACAACAATTTCGAAAACCATCTCTGCCCCTCTTGCTGTCCCTGTGACGTGGGGGGACAAGTCAGACAGAACATGGCCCCATGGCTATCCATCCAGCTTCCTAAAGGTACGATAATAGGAGCTGCTCTTTCTTAATCCTTGTGCCATGAACTAGTCAGCCATTTTCCTCACACTCATAATTACCTGCTAGAATTTCCATTTTAAGAAAGCTTATTTAGCATGCTAACAGTGCTAGCAGTATATCATGAGCTCCTCCATGTATTTCTATGGTGCATCGATGCCACTGATTCTCCCCTCCACACACATTTTTGACCCATTTTAAAAAAAATGTAATACAAAGTATGTTGAAACCATATCACCTCAAAATTTGACCTCTGCCTCTCTGGTGATGGCTATTGCACATCATTATTAGTTACTCAAATATAGACCTCTGCCTTATATGAGCATGTTGGTGGTATCGCTATTATCGCTATTTCTTCTATGCCCATCTGAATTATATTACCATGTGAAGTTCTTACCAAAGCATTGATTAGAGGAGCCCTTCATTACTGACTTTATGACATTTTAGACATTGCAAGAGAAGATCAGTATAGGTGCTCTAGCTGCAAATGTGTTATTGTGCAGGTCAGTCTGGGCAGAGAACCCACACACACCATACACACACACACACACACACACACACACACACACACACACACACACACACACACACACACACACACACACACACACACACACACACACACACACACACTGAGCAGAGAACCCTATAATGCAGCGATAGACTGATGCAAACGACTATTATGTAGCACTCTAGCCTAGCAACACAACATCTAACACTTAACCAGGTTCACATTTGGTGCTATTTGCCTGTAATGGGCGTGTGTCATCTTCCTATAAATGCCCTGCCATTGTGGATTATTCCTTTCATAATCTACTTTCTCTTGTGTAAAGGTGCATTTTTCTCCAAAATGTCCTGGTTTGTCAAGGTCTCAGTCCACCCCCCCCCACCCCCATCCTGTCTCAAACCCCAAACCAGTCCTTCTGTATAATTCCAATGGACTATTATGTAGCACTCTAGCCTAGCATCACAACATCTAACACTTAACCAGGTTCACATTTGGTGCAATTTGCCTATAATGGGTGTGCATCATCTTCCTATAAATGTAATCAAACCTGGCTGGTGACCCATTTGGCAGGGAGTCACACACCCACACACACACACACACACACACACACACACAGCCACCCACCCACCAGCCATGAGATGCTGCTTGATCAGGATGTGTGTGTGTGTGTGTGTGTGTGTGTGTGTGTGTGTGTGTGTGTGTGTGTCCTGCTTGATCAGGATGTGTGTGTGTGTGTGTGTGTGTGTGTGTGTGTGTGTGTGTGTCCTGCTTGATCAGGATGTGTGTGTGTGTGTGTGTGTGTGTGTGTCCTGCTTGATCAGGTTGTGTGTGTGTGTGTGTGTGTGTGTCCTGCTTGATCAGGGTGTGTGTGTGTGTGTGTGTGTGTGTGTGTGTATGTGTGTGTCCTGCTTGATCAGGGTGTGTGTGTGTGTGTGTGTGTGTGTGTGTGTGTGTGTGTGTCCTGCTTGATCAGGGTGTGTGTGTGTGTGTGTGTGTGTGTGTGTGTGTCCTGCTTGATCAGGGTGTGTGTGTGTGTGTGTGTGTGTCCGGCTTGATCAGGTGTGTGTGTGTGTGTGTGTGTGTGTGTGTGTGTGTGTGTGTGTGTGTGTGTGTGTGTGTGTGTGTGTGTGTGTGTGTGTGTGTGTGTGTGTGTGTCCTGCTTGATCAGGGTCCTGTACGGCTCAGGCCGGGGTGAAGAGGGCTACTCTAGTGGGAGGATGTTTGTTTTGTTTTGTTGTTGCTATTTAACCAAAAAACATTGCACACGATCCGAACCCAGCTTGTCACTATCGATCAGAGGGGTGTGTTTGGAATCGCTGGACAGGAGAGCTGTCCACACTGGCATTAAGCACACTGGTTGCTTTTCTGAGATGCGTGATAGTGGTGGAGCTACAGAAAAAGATGAAATAGCATAGCCAAAGTATTTTTTTTAAACAAAAATAGAAAAATTGTACGTAAATATATGGAGGGCATATGGCTTATTATTGTGTCTGTCTATATATGGTGAACCATATTAGTCTTTTTACAGCTATTTAGTGGTCAGTCATTAAAGGGATGGCCACTACACAATATGACCAACATTGTATGTTGACCTTTGCAGTCAAACAAATTGGGTCATGTATGCAATTTGACATTCACACACACACACACACACACACACACACACCCAATGCTGAAAATGACTTTTTGAGAAAGTACTGGCAGAAATAAATTCACAACCACATGTGGATTTTTACCAACAGGAACAGAGCATGTCATTACATTACTGCAGCCACAACAACTCCTTTTAAATTCTCCGAAAAAAACTACAGTCTACAGTGTCCACTCAGTGTCAGTGTTGCCTCCGTCAGTTGTCAATACATTAGATCAAATTCTGTTTTGCTTTTGTTTAGTGATAAAAGCAATAAGCAGCAAACTTGTGAGGTTAAGAGCATTTCTGGTTTCTACCCTCCCCCCAACACACACACTCAAAAACACACACGCACACACACACACCATAACAAACACAAACACACACACACACACACACACACACACACACACACACACACACCTCCCAATCAATAGTGAATACATTGTTAGAACAAACCCCGAAGTCTCAGTCGAAGCACTGCCTCCAAGACATTTCTAAGCCAGATAACAAAAGTAATTTCTCTCTCTCTCTCTCTCTTTTCTCTCTCTGATGTCCCTCTCCTGGCTGAAAGGCCGTCCTTCCTGGCGGGGATTGCTGTGGATTGTTATGCAGAGTGTGAAGCAGCCCCGCTGGCCTTGCTCTGATTTGTATCTGCCGTCGTTCATCTGATGGGGAAACAGCCACAAACAAACATGGGAACCACCGCCTTATCCCACTGCCATCTACCTTTAAACAATTCCATCAAAGTTGGATAAGCTGAACAGCGCCATAAAAAAAGGAGGGGGGGGGGGAGGGGGGGGGGATTGACAAACCTTGCTGGGAGCGATTCCCAGGATTGTCTGATATGGATTGACATTTTGATTTGAAGGGAACAAAACAGTGACAAAAAGGAGGGAAGCGTCTAAATGGTTTGTCCATCAGTGTGTGTTAGACCACCCAGTCATCCAGAGCACCAGAGATCTTCTGTTTGTTTTTTTCTTGTTGTTGTTGTTGGGCAGTTTCTTTTATTGACTTTTTTCACCAATTACTACTTTACCTGAAGTGAAGTTAAAGGGCAAACTGAAAATTAATTTCAGCTATTCATTGCATTTTCTCCTGGATACAACAAAGATTGTATTTCTCTTGCAGGCCAGGATCAACCCAAAACAAATTAAATAATTTGCGATGACATAAAGCACACTGTCACTAGAAGATGGAAGGTTTAGTCTACAGAATATATTGGGAATTATTCCTAAAGCCTCAATCATTTACACCATAACTTACTGTATATCACTCATGGACACAAATACTCATGCATATGTGGATGATGATGATGATGACTTATGCATACACTACACATATTCGTTTGCATATTTTTTAATTTTAATTTTTTTAATGCATCCCCTAAAATCAAACATTAATGAGTTGCTTTCCATCCTCACATTAACTGTTAATCATTGAACTGTTTATCATTGTTCCCAGCACTCACACTCTCAAAAGTCTGACAAGATCTACATTAGATTTAGTGTTTTTACAGAGAAGGTATGCTTAGGAAACAGGTATCATCAGGTATCATCATGTATGAATCAGCAGATCAGCTTCTGAAAAAGTCTGAAATAACAGCTGTTTTCATGTGGTGCATCCATTTTATCATTGGCTATCTTTTGTTGGAGATATACTAATGAAATGCAAAACCCACCTGTACTACAGCTGACCGCTGCCGCCACTGCAACTAAAGGTACAGGTGAATTCAATTAGCCGTTCTGACAGCCAGAGACTGTGGAGTGGCAATGACATTTGCCAGCTGAACTGCTATTTGCTATTTCCACTCAGCAGTGCTCCCCAGAGACCCAAGGTGCGGGAACGTTTCCTGACAACTTACAAACCTCTCGCTGTGCTTCTTGTTGTTTTGCCAGCGCTGCTGATGCTGCTCGCTGTGCTAGAGTGCAGACCTCCTCAGATACCTCTGTGCAGCCCCGGCGTTCCGCTCCACTCCGCCCTCCCCGTCTCTTCCCTTCCGTACCGGCTGACGGGAAGGAGTCACGGCGTCTGGCTTCCTCCCTCTCCTCCCTTCCCGTCTCTGCCGCCCGTCACTCGCTGACACCTCCTAACTGACAGCGCGCTCCCCGCAGGACTCCAAGGGGTATCTGGCATTTGGCATCAGATAGAGAAGGACGAGGAGAGGTGTTGTGTGCAGTGGATGCCCTTCGCCCCTCGTCTCTACCCTCCCCTCCTGCTATGCCTCTCTCTCACACCCCCCCATGCAAACACGGGTGAACCTGCTTTGGTATGAAGCCCCCTTGGCAGGCCCACCCCCAGGGGAGGCTGGCAGGCTGGTCGAGGTGGTAGGGGGTGGAGGCGGTGGAGGTGGGTAGAAAGAAAGGTGGAGATGGTGTCCACAAAGGCCATGAAAGGTTTTTTATGCATGAGAAGACATCTCCCCCAGGTCAGTTTTCTGTCTCTCTTGCTTTATTTCCCACTTTTTTTTTTTCTCCACTCTCCCTCTCTCTTCTCTCCTCTCTCCTCGCTGTGTGCCGTCCTGTAGGGATTTATGACCTGTCACCTCAGAGCTGCCGGGGAGGTGATCTCTCAGCGTCGCCTCCTCCCGCCCGATGTGTCAATCTGAGGGAGGGTGCACCCGGCCAACCACACCGACTCCGACTCCCGAATTAGCCAGGGGATTGTGTGTGTGTGTGTGTGTGTGTGTGTGTGTGTGTGTGTGTGTGTGTGTGTGTGTGCGTGTGTGTTAGCCAGGGGATTGTGACAACGTGGCACATCTGCAACCTCAGCTGTCCGCCTCGTCAAAGTTCCCGAAATTGGTGGGACCAAAAGACAGTTTTACGGGGGGGGTAAAAAAAAGCTGTCATTATTTTGATGTCCCTCCCCAAGGAAGTTCCTTTCTTTTTAAGATACGTCAGCCCAGCCATATCGCTATGTATCTTAAGCCTTACATTTTACATGACTCTAAGGATTTCTGATTGAAAGTGAACCCACACTAGGAACCCCTAATGATTCATTCTGCTGTACCGTGCCCCTAGGTGGATAATTAAAAAGCGCTGGATAGTCTGTATCTTGGCACCTTGAATGAGTGCATTTATATTGCAAGCTCCCTTTATAATATTTATGGTCTTGATATAGCACATTGTAAAAATGTTCATCTACAAAGGCCAGCCAGTGAATTTCGAATATGTGCTGGACCTGTGTTTGAACCTTATCTAAATGGTGCAGTGTTGATTGGGGGAGGAAATACAGGACACCAGCACCCCCCACGTAGCAAAGGCCAGAAGGCCATAGGAATTTAAATGCATTATCTGACAAAGAAACCCAGAGAAGAAATAGGACTATATATTTGAGTTTCAAAGAAATATTGAAAAAGGCTTTGATATATAGCAAGTGAACATCAAACAGAACAAAATAAGCAACATCAATCTAAAAATAATCAAATAAATATTACAAAATGGGGGCTGCCTTTTGGCCCTGATGGAGATCAAAAACACCTCAGAGTTTGTAGGCTTTGTGGGGTAGAGGGAAAACAAGCATGCAACGTTCAGTTTCTCACAGAAGGAGCTTGAACTTCTTTGAGCTTTTAGGTTTCAGAGAGACCTATGTAACTTTAAGTCTGATGTTTACACAAGGCTTCTCGTTTCATTCTTTTTATTATTTTTTTCATTATTTTTAAAACAACTGTGTTTTTAAATGGACAGTAAAAACCCTGGAGATTGCAGTAAGCCTCCCTGCCCTCTTGTCATAAATAACACGGTGAGTCAAAGCCTGTTAGGCTACTTCTAACGAGCCTGGCCATCACAATAAACAGCCTTTATCCCCTTATTATTCTCTGGAAATGAATTAAGTGCTCTTGCCTTTAGGTCATGTAGCAAACGCACCGTACCAGCAGTCGCTGAACACCCCACTGTATATTTGATCCTAGCTGGGTTATATCCCTGTGTTGTTCACACGGTACATTTTATACGAGAGGTGTTTTTAAATACCTTTCCTTAACAAAGACCTTTCACTAATATCCATATGCATTTTTTTGCAAAGGCTTAAGGTCAGGAAATGTCACGATGAGAGATTTACACTGGAGGTGCAACTGTCTGCCTCCCCTGCCTCCGTGCAGTGCATTGTGGGTGGCTTATAGAATCACAGCGACCCACTTTTAGTGAAATGAAAGTTAATAGATTTTAACATGCCAATGCATATTTATGAGGTAGCAGAAGAAAATAGATTCTTTACTTTAAGCCCTCACAAACGATGTGATCCAAAGATTTATTTTGGGCTCCTGAGCTGTCACAGAGAGCTAGGCCTACGCCAAACACCAAGGTGGAAAACAAAAGTTTGGGTGCTTTCCTTGTCCTCTGTTCAGGGTGTCTTAGATATGCTGATAAGATAGAGGAGCATCTAAATGTGGTGTTACATCCAATCCGATTTGAAAATGAAGAGTAATTGCCAACCAATGATACCTTTGGTTAAATAAAGTGCTGTTTTCTTTTTCTTGCCCTGTGTTATTCTGGCTCTGCTGAAACTGGGGGGGATGGAAACTGAAATGGAGGTGGCATGTGTGAAGTATTATATACACACATGATGTGAATGATCCATCTGGAGTTTCCTCCAGCTATGTGCTATAAAATAATTCAAAGCCCCCCTCACCCTAACTCAAATAAGGACATATTATTATTATTATTATTATTATTATTATTAATATTATTATTATTATTATTATTATTATTATTAGTAGTAGTAGTAGTAGTAGTAGTAGTAGTAGTAGTAGTAGTAGTAGTAGTAGTAGTAGTAGTAGTATTGTTAGTATTATTATTATTGTTATTAGTAGTAGTCGTAGTATTGTTAGTATTATTGTTATTAGTATTAGCATCATCATTATTATTATTATTATTATTATTATTATTTAATTTGTTGTTAGTACATAGTGTATAGTTACATACGTAGTAAAGCTGACTCAAATAAGGACATTATTAATAGTATTAATATTATGATTCTGATTCTGATTATTATTAGTATTAGTATGGGTATTAGCATTAGTATTATTATTATCATGCTAACCTTAATCAAAATTCCAGCTGCACACTCTAGTAATGTATTCATATACAATTTTTCTTGTATTGATTAAGTATTCAATAAATAATAGCTCAGGAACCAGAAGTATAAAGTGTGAATCAATGCTCTCTAGGGCGAAATGACACAACAGTTTTACAGCAAATCTGCTGCCGACCTCTCTTGCCCTTCGAATGTGCTAATCTTTGGGTTCGTGTTTATTTCATGTTTCATCGCCACCTCTCTTAACCAAGGGCACATGGATACTAACCACATATGAGGCCAAGTGACGACCCATGTCAGGTGTGTGTGTGTGTGAGTGTGTGTGTGCCCAGACGACCCATGTCAGGTGTGTGTGTGTGTGAGTGTGTGTGTGCCCAGACGACCCATGTCAGGGGTGTGTGTGTGTGTGAGTGTGTGTGTGCCCAGACGACCCATGTCAGGGGTGTGTGTGTGTGAGTGTGTGTGTGCCCAGACGACCCATGTCAGGTGTGTGTGTGTGTGAGTGTGTGTGTGCCCAGACGACCCATGTCAGGTGTGTGTGTGTGTGAGTGTGTGTGTGCCCAGACGACCCATGTCAGGGGTGTGTGTGTGTGTGTGAGTGTGTGTGTGCCCAGACGACCCATGTCAGGGGGATGATGGAAGCGTCACTGTGGAGTTGATGTGTTTTTCTCCTTTTTATGTTTTTTTCCCTTTTTCACTTTTCCAAGAGTCACACTTTCATGGTGTGCCCTCACTGATTTTATTGCTGTCCTTTCCTCCTATTTCTCCAACTATCCGTGTGCCTGTTAGACTACGGACGACCCGCCATGAAGACTCCGTCGACCCGCATCAACCTGATGCATATGCAAGCAGCTGTCTTCACCGAGTCGTCTCAAGCGGCGGTACAGTCAATCTCTTCTCCTTCTGCTAGCCGCCGTTCAAGTGGAAGTTCCAATCCTTCCCAGACCGCGCACTCTGCCTTGCGCCGCGCATTTCTTATTTGCAGTTCACCCCACTTATATAAGAGGGTGAGTAAGGAGATAGGTGTTTTCACCACAGGAGGATACAGATGGCTCCTGCGCCATTCAAGAGCTTGACAGACATGAATACAAAAATAGCAATTTAGATAAAGTCCTGAGATTAGTGAGAGACTCTCTTTTATATTCAGAGATCCTTCGCCAAAGAGGTTGCCATTCAACGGTGCCAATTCTGAAGACGGTCTTATCACTCTTCCAAATGACAGAATAAGATATGAAAAGACCAAGATGTCTGTTTTGGGTATGACACATAGTGATTTTCATCAAGCAAACAAATGCTCATAGCATTAACATGGAGCAAACATGCATAAATATACATTTCTGAGATAACAATTTTCAAAAGAATTTGAAGAACATGAAGCTGAGGAGCGAGCCATAATCTGTTTCTGCAAATTTGAAATTCCAAACAGCTATTAGATGAAAGAGTGCAGAGTCTGTCTCGCACGCTGGAATGAAAGTGACGCAAGGCTCACTCACTGCCACATAATCACCGACCCACAGACAGAAATAGGCTCCTGTCCCTTTGTAATACCGAGTCGCTCCGTGTGTTGCACACTGGTGTTATTGTGGAAGAGAACTACTTGCAGAAACGAACTCAAAAGTGGGAGCTCTCTTCTGCCGCGAATCAAAGGCAGGCGGAGACAAAGCTATAGACTAAAAGCTCTTGTTTACAGGCTCCATCTCGCCACCTGCCTCTCTATTCCACCTTGATGTCTGCTCCCAGAGCCTTGCTATGTGTCTGTTTAGTTATTTTTATTTGTCACGCTCTCGCTCTTTCATTCGTGCCTCCTCCTCGCACACACAAAGGTGCCTTTGAAGCTGTCATTTTCTAACGCCGAGAGACGTCTGGACACAGGGGCGCTGGTAACACTGGGGGCAGGCTTATGGCTGGGAGAGAAGTCCCTCTGCGTGGTCCAGTCTCTCGGCGTGGTGTCTCCGCAATGTCCACTGTGCTCCCTATTCTGATTCCATCCGTGGCTGTTGGTTCCTCTCTTCAGCATAGCTGTCATCCCTCATAATTGGTGTATTAAATAAAGGCTACACAAAAGCACATACTGTGTACTCTCTCTGGGGCTGTTCTTTTTGTTTGTCTTTGCTTAGTTTTTTTGTTGTTTTGTTTGATTACAATTATTGATTTAATATATCAAGATGAATTAGCTGTACCCTGTTTGTGTGAGCCACATGCTCCGGGGTGGCAGCAATGGCAGTGTATCAACTAAATTCATATTTTAATAAAATCTCTTTACTTCCAGATATGAGTGTGTGTGTGTTTGTGTGTGTGTGTGTGTGTGTGTGTGTGTGTGTGTGTGTGTGTGTGTGTGTGTGTGTGTGTGTGTGTGTGTGTGTGTGTGTGTGTGTGTGTGTGTGTGTGGGTGTGTGTGTGTGTGTGTGTGTGTGTGTGTGTGTGTTTGTGTGTTGACATGACTGGGCCACAGCATTTGTATAGATGTGCCCACAGTGAGTTTCAGATGGCAGAAGACTTGAGTAGTCTCCATGCTCGGAGGAACTGTCCACAGCCTTGTTCTTCTTCTATTTTACCGTATTGAATGAAAAGCTCTGTGCTCTTTCCCCATGCATGCTTTTGCAGGGTAATTGTTTGGAAGCATTGCTATTTTGACACCCCACTCCCAAATGAAACTTATCACATCCCTGTCAGAAGGTCAATGAAAGGTCAGAGGTGTCGGTAGGACGCATCCACTTATCATGTTAATGAGCTGCTCGTCATACAGATAGCACCTATCATGGTACGCCTCCTCAAAGTTCACGTCAGTCACATCACAATAACTTATTTCCAGCGTGGGCTGCACTCTCAGGAACGGAGGTCAGGTAAACAAAGGCAACAGAGGCTTTTTTCCCCCTAAATAATGCTTCATTGGATGGGTGGTCATGCACTAACATAATAACCTTAACCTGAGTCGTCCCATAACCCAAATGACCAGTGTGAATCTAGAAGTCCGCTAATGTTGCCTATTAAATGATGATTTAGTGTATAAAATGTGCAATATATAGAAGGTATTGGCCAGGCCTAATCATCTTTCTGCACAAACTGGGTTAAGAACTACTGCCACATTAGCATTTGTTTATCTGATCAGTACCAGTATGCACAGAGCTGGTTCTTGAAATGGACTTTTTTCAAAGCCATTCATACTTGCAGTTTCTAATTGATGCATGGACTTGATTTAGACATTACCACACAGAGCTGGTCAACATGCTCACACTGGTATTGTTCATCCCATCAGTTGTAATTGTATGGAATATTAAAACAAGTCAAATGAACAGATAAGTAAATATATGAATAGATACGTACATATTCATTCTCTGAGCGTACACCATACTTCTTTATAGTCTTTTGAAGAGTGCAACATAGCAATAGTTTACAGCCTGAGGTAATATGTATATTTATTTATACCTGATAAGTAAATACATTACAAGCATGAGCCACTGCTGCTGATGCTGATGATGATGATGATGCTGATGATGATGATGATGATGATGATAATGATGCTTATTACTACATCATAGAACCTGTAAGCTGGACTGTTCACCCTAAACTCTTTGACCCTAATGTAGGTACACACCTGGCCCAGAGCATAAATAGAGTTGGGGGGAGGTGTGTGTGTGTGTGTGTGTGTGTATTTGTCTGCCCCCCTCTGTCCAATCATACAGCGGCACAGCAACCCGTGAAAAAGGGGCAACCAACTGAATGATGACACGTGAAGAGCCATTAATCTTCATTTAGCACCAACGCCCTGCTTTCACCCTGCTGATTGCCCCTGTTAACCGCATACGGGGAGGAGGGAGGAGGGAGGAGGGACACCAAACAGAAAAAGGGGGGGGGGGGGGGGGGGGGGGGGGCACATCAAAAATCTGAAATCTGCTAGCAAACGTTAAAAGACCCCCCACACACACATCCTGCCACACACAGATATACACAGTCACACACAAATACACTACTTTAATAGTTAAAGAAAAGGAGAGGAGGAGAAGAGAGGAAAGGAAAAGAGGAATCTGATATGCCTGATATGTGGAGTTAGCTGGTCCTCACAGCCTCCAGCCCTGGAGAGATGGAGAGAAGGCCAACTCTCTGGGTCCGTGTGGAAGTGAAAAGAGGTTTTGTTGCAATGTGCAAAATGAGCTGCTCAGACACTCGAAGACAAGTTGACAATTTGAGGCGTCATGATTTTAAAATGAAACGTTGACAGGCGTTATTGCAGTATTAAACCTGCATACATAACTCAAGGGTGACATTTATATATGTTTGCCTTAGACTGAATCACTCGATTGATCAGAAAGAGAAGTCCATCCAAGTTTTTTTCTCAAAAAGCCAGAGTCTTCTGGAATGCGGTACATTTGTATAATTTGCGATGATTATGCGTTTCTAGAAGTGGTTGGGTTTATGTGATTATACAGCACAGTGTCTTAGTGTATTTAGGAAGGAAAAAAATTACACATTTTCCAAATGACAACTCTCCAAGGTTCACTTGACCTGACACAGTTGCCGTACCCCCCACATGCATTGGACTGACTGTGTGCACAACCTTCCATTTCATACCCTTGCGATCACACACACACACACACACACACACACACACACACACACACACACACACACACACACACACACACACACACACACACACACACACACACACCCCGCTATGCATTTTTTCATTGCCCTGGAGGAAGAGAGAGCATAATTTATTCTGCCTTAATTAGTAGCAATATTTTTTGGGTTATTTTTCCAACAACTAGGATGCAAAGAACTGCTGTACCCAGGGACAGCACAGATTAAGTCCATTTTTCACTGCAATTTGATCTTAAACCTCCAGAGGAGGGGGACCAAAAGTGTTCCCTCTTTTTGCTTTAATTTTCATTATCCCAGCCACGTGTGAATTGTCAAGAGGATGGTGTGGGCACAAACTGCTCCATGATAACATGCTAATCAGTGATGAAGGCGCTTCTAGGTATAACCTACTTCAGCAGCAAATGAATATGCTAACCCACTTACAACATAATGAGGAACATAACATTTAACAGCACTATTTACAGCCAAGGCATGAAATGGGGGGAGTTGGGGGGGGGGTTTGGAGGCCTCTCGCACACTTAATTCACATTCACACGGTACAGGCAAGACCTGATGGTGTCTCCTGTGATACGATTAGCCCAGTCTGACCCAGTCTGAAATGAAGTGAAATGATTATTTTGTGAAAATGTGTCTGCCTTCGCTGATTGCAGGCACTGTGTTTTAGCCGCCCACACCTACTGGGTGTTCTTGAGTGGCAGGTTTATAGGCAATAGCACCGCCAGGTACTTCTTGCTATGCTATTATGAGTGTGTGTGTGTGTGTGTGTGTGTGTGTGTGTGTGTGTGTGTGTGTGTGTGTGTGGTTACTTCCAAAGCTTTGTCTTTTAAGCTGCCAACAATGTTTAGCTAAATTACAAAGCTAGTTCCTAAGCTAGGCCTTCTGTGGTAGTACTACATCTGTGGTAGCACAATTCCATTAAAACGAAATAAAATTGATAACTCAACAAAGTCAGAGCTTTACACACAGTAGACACTAAGCACTAAATAGAGACATCTTTAAAACTAGAACACTGTAAACACTGTAAATCCTCATTTATTTGTTCACAAAAATAAATAGCAAAACAAAATTCACACGCAGGGACACTGACCTGAGTGTGTGTGTGTGTGTGCGGGGGGGCACTTTCTTCTGAAACACAGCCAGATTTATGCGCTAATGTTCAGTCCCACTTAAGAACAATAATCTTCGCTTGGTTTCCTCGCATCTTTTGCGCCTCGCTGCTGCCCCTTGTCCAGCTCATCTGTCGCTGGCTGGAGAACATCAGTTGGACTGTGAAAGAAGCAAACCTGAGCCTGCCTCATTGGGTGTATGCCTAGGTGACATATTTAGTGCCTGATTTAGCAGGCAAACCTACAGCTGTGGCTCACAGCACACTTGACCCAGCTTCTGGGCAGCGGCATGAGCATAATTAACCCCTTCATTATGAAAATAAGAAAGAGTTTTGAATAAGTCCTCTCTCCCACGGCAGATGTGTGTGTGTGTGTGTGTGTGTGTGTGTGTGTGTGTGTGTGTGTGTGTGGATGAGTCTGGGCACACGGGAGGCTGTCTGTTCCGCCGAGCATATGATGACATCATTCTGTTTTTGTAAGTTTCCATGGTGAGGATGAGGAGCCTGGGGATTGCAGAGCCGTCTTCTGTCAGAGTCATTCTCTCCTGGCTCATGTTGTCCTTTTTTCATCCTCACTCTCTTAAGACATCACGTTGAACACGAGCAGTGCTGGAGTACTTATGCCAGTGATGGAAATTGATATTACCATTGATTCACACATTTAAAAGTGCATTGCAAGCATGCCGTGTGTGTGTTTGCCATGGGCATTGTTACATGTTGCCTTTGTGCCTGTGTGTGTGGACCTTCCGGAAGCTTCCGTGGGGTAACCTCCCCTCCCCTCCCACTCACAAACCCCTGTCCCACCTCTCAACTGTAGCACACCCCCACTGATCTGTGACCTCCCATAGCTGACCTTATAAAAAGTCATACTGTACATTGATATCCAATCCGTTACCCTGTCTTCATTGATGTGGAACTGATTCCCTATAGGCGTACGTGGAAATAAACCTTCAGAACCTTTGATTCACCTCGTGGTACCTTTATCTTTGTCTAAAAGTTTAGCGTCAGCCATTATTTTGTCACCAGCAAGCAAACATACCGTCAAACACAAGAGTGCTATGGGTTGTTAGCTCTATACATGACCCTCCAGTGCTCAACACTACATATCACACCAAGTAATGTTCCAAAAAAGGTGGTAAAAAAGAATCTGTATGTCTGTAAAACGTCTGTGGGAGTGTGTGTGTATCTGTGTGTGACATTTTTGTGTGTGACATTATGTGTGTGTATTTGTGTGTGTGGGAGAGAGGGTAAGAGAGAAACAGAGAGAGAGAGAGAGAGAGAGAGAGAGAGGGTAAGAGAGCGACAGAGAGAGAGAAAGAGACAGAGAGAGAAGGAGAGAGGGTGAGAGAGAGAGGGAGAGATAGAGAGTAAGAGAGAGACAGAGAGAGAGAAAGAGAGAGGGTAAGAGAGAGACAGAGAGAGAGAGAGAGAGAGAGAGAAGGAGAGAGGGTGAGAGAGAGGGAGATAGAGAGAGAGAGAGAAAGAGAGAGAGAAAAAGAGAGAGAAGGAGAGAGAGAGGGAGAGAGAGGCATTTAATAAGGCAGATGGGCCTCTTTAAAATATTAACATCATCACTAAAGAGGGACACAATCTGCCACAGTACTTCATCAGCTCGAAGTGAACTGAACTCGTTCGTACCACAAAGGAATCTCTGCTATATTCCCCTTTGCTGATACTCAGTACACACTGCTTCCCATACCTGAATACTCACATAGTTATGCATTAAATGATCCTACATACTCACATGGTCCTACATACTCACATGGCCCTGCATACTCACATAGTCCTACATACTCACATGGCCCTGCATACTCACATGGCCCTGCATACTCACATGGCCCTGCATACTCACATGGTCCTGCATACTCACATGGTCCTGCATACTTACATGGTCCTGCATACTTACATGGTCCTACATACTTACATGGTCCTGCATTCTGACATTGTTATGCATACTCACATGGTCCTGAATACTCACATGGTCCTGTATTCTCGCATGGTCCTGCATACTTACATGTTCCTGCATTCTCACATTGTTATGCATACTTACATGGTCCTGCATACTTACATAGTTCTGCATACTTACATGGCCCTGCATACTTACATAGTTATGCATACTTACATGGTCCTGCATACTTACATAGTTATGCATACTTACATGGTTCTGCATACTCACATAGTTCTGCATACTCACATGGTCCTGCATACTCACATAGTTCTGCATACTCACATTGTTATGCATAATCACATTGTTCTGCATACTCACATGGTTCTTTAGATTATTCTGGCACCAGGTGCAAACTTTGCTGCACTCAGCACCTGCAGTAAGAACTGTAAGCCAAAGTGTGCATTCCTCCAGGACAGAGCTAATGCAGGAATTATTCTAGTGGATTAACAGTAAGACATCAGCATTACGGGTGAAATGAATATTTAATTATTTCAAGTTTGTGCCCTTCAATGCGGCTGGAAAGTGTACTGATATTGCAGCTGTTATTGTAGAGGTGACTGTTCAGTTTGTCAGAGAGCCGTATACATATATAATTCACAGCCTATTATAGCAGTCTCAGGTCTGTACAAACTCAAGCACACTCCTGCTAGATGGACGTACTACAGAAGTTTCAAAGCTTCATATTTAGCTTTAACAATTGAGCTGCTTCCCCTGGAGCCACTGCAGTGGGTTCTCCTGATGAGTAGGTAGCATCCAAGAGAGAGGAGAGTGTCTGGCCAGGGTCCTGAACTGCCTTGCAGGGCTACAGAGAGGAGAGACACTGGCCAGGGTCCTGAACTGCCTTGCATGGATAGAGAGAGGAGAGTGTCTGGCCAGGGTCCTGAACTGCCTTGCATGGATAGAGAGAGGAGAGTGTCTGGCCAGGGTCCTGAACTGCCTTGCATGGATAGAGAGAGGAGAGTGTCTGGCCAGGGTCCTGAACTGCCTTGCAGGGATAGAGAGAGGAGAGACACTGGCCAGGGTCCTGAACTGCCTCGCAGGGATAGAGAGAGGAGAGTCCCAGTGTACATCCCCTGTGGGTTACTCCCCAGCAGGAGGGAAAGGACATGATGTGGGGGGGTTGGGTGTGTGTGTGTGGGGGGGCACCCCCTCTGGGTTACTGCCTAGCAGGAGGGAAAGAACATGATGCTATGAAGATCTGAGCCAATCTTACCAACTCACACCATACTGTTTAAGACACCTTTTAGGCTCTTCATGTAAATGAACTCAGCTGGTGGTCTGGGGTTTGTTGCTAGTTGTTTCCATCAAAAAGAATAGCAAGTTAGACTCAGAATGCAACATGTTTGAGATTAGCACTTTGGCGAGTCCACCTCATTCTAGATTGTTCTTCATGATCCCTACCTTGGCAGTGGTTGTGTAATGGTGCATCCCAAACACTTGCTGATAGAAACACTATTCATAATCAAAGGATGTGAATGTAATAATCAATGCCTTTGTATTAATTCAGACCTCTGTAGGGATCATATGCTTGTGTGTGCTGGAACGTGGCTTTTCTGTGTTCCTGTGAGTAACTTAGAGTGCTGACGCGTCTCTCTGTCTGTGTATGTGTGTAAACGATGTGCATAAGAAAGGAACCTTCTGTTCATGTGTGGATGGGAACAGAGGTGATAAGAAAGGTCAAGGTGTCCCTGTTGTCATCCCTTGTCGACATGTACGTATACGTGGCAGAGAGTAAAGCAAGGATGGACACAGGTAAGCCACATGTGTTTATCTCTGCCTACATGTGGTATAGTCCCATGGCATTAGAGTCAGATAATCGACATATAAAACCCCTGTGTGATGTTTCTAAAATTGCTTCACTCTCATCTTCGGCGCTGGGAGTGAGCCCGACAGTTGTTGATTGAATGAATATACTTATTTGCAACTCTGGAGTCCTGAGGTAACTTGAGTTTTGAGTAGCGCATCCCCACACACTTGCCTTTAATTAAAGCCACTGCCTGCTCAGTCACGGATGTGCGCGCTGCACAGTATGGCCTGCGAGCACCGTGGGAGGTGAGAGTATGTGACAGATGTTGGACACAACTAGGTGTTGTGATGCACTTCTTGGCTAGCCAACGGAAGTGTCGTGGAGGAAGGGCTGTGGCAGACTGGAAGAGGTGTGCATTTCTAATAGCTGTCTGCTAATAAGATAATATAATACTCTGGCTGTTTCTATATCTATCGCGGGGTATTGGCTGAGAATAATGGTCAGGATTAAATGTGTTGAATGACAGTCCATGACCACTGGCTTGCCTTGGTGGAAGACTGTACCGATATGTCAAGGACAAATATAGATCTTATCTCCAAGAAATAGATAAAGCAATTGGACAAGTTATATACATATTATGATGTGCATTGGCTATGACATCCATACTGTCGGTTCAAATGACTGACCATGTGATCCGTGCTGTAGTTCCATGGGGGCACATGGGCCTGGATGTCACAAGAAGGGCCCGGGAATGAAACTCTAATCCACAACACGGGATGGCTTTCCAGGGTTCACCTGATTCCTGCTATTAGGCCGGACTTTGTTTCTCTTTGCCACTGGCTACAGGCCTCCCGATGCCCTTTCTCAAGGAATGCCAATCCTGGTAGGATTTCTCAGAAGTGATGTGGATGTTTTAAGACCGTCCCTGGTTACCTGTGCTGCATCCCTGTATGTCAGCAAACTGAGCAGGCCTTACAGATATAAGAGTATCCCCTGGCCAACTAGCCATATCTTCGACTGTTGTCTGTCTGGAGCTCTTCAGCTGTAGACCACATTGTCAGATTTGAAAGCCTTTAGAGTTACTTACATGGCAAAGACAGAACCACGGCCTGACATTCTTCTGTAAGCCATTGGATTTGTCAAGTCTGCGAGGGACGTGAATTGCTGATGTCATAATTGCTCCATTGTCCATCTGTCAGGAAGGGCTTTCAAGTGAGGCACTTTCAAGTGGGGAGAGTTTAGGTACACTGTTTCATGGTTCACTTTAACTCAAGAGAGAAGGATAGTATAGAGAGAGAGAGAGGGACAGGAAGAGAGAGAGAGAGAGAAAGAGAGCGAGAGAGAGAGAGAGAAGGAGAGAGAGAGAGAGAGAGAGAGAGAGAGAGAGAGAGAGAGAGAGAGGGAGAGAGTGAGAGTTCTAGGTACACCGTCTTATGATTCACCCTAACTCAAGAGAGATGAGATCTGTGTTCTCTGGCTCAGAAAGTAGAGGAGGATAAAGTCATGTCTTCTGACACATGAGAGCTAAAACTGGCTGCATGAAAAATGTGTCCATCTTCATCATGATTGGTATTGCAGGTTCAAGATCCTGAATGTTCGTTTGTCTGTGATTTAACAGATGCTGTCGATATGTCAGCTAACAAAGTGTGGGACAATTGACACAGAAGGGAGAAAATAGGCTATTTGGATATCGTAATGCAATACAGACAGTTTACCTTTCACAAAGCTGTGTTATGCATTAACCTCTCACATTAACATTTCCATAAAGTCATAAATAGTGTTATGTAGTCAGTGAGGAATCAGTGAGGAATCCACTCATTAACTGCAATACTGTTAGTTACATACATGGGTATGTCAGGGAGCATTTCATGGCATAAAAAAGGACACAAATGCTCTCATTGTGATTATTCCAAATCGTGTCAATTTCATTTGCATCAAATTGGGAGCCCAACCCCGAGGCCCAACCCCTTCAATTACGCATGTGTTGCACATCACAGCAGCCTTCCATATGCCGACACAACCATAAGGAGTAATATGTAAAAGCCAGAACACCGACAATCATGATCGCAGACCAGACATACATCTAAGAGGTCTCTTGCTGATCAGTGGATGCTATAATTATTTCCACTGTAAGTACCAAGGGAGAGTGGAGCACACCACATGATGATGGCCTGTCTTGTAAAATGGTCTGCATTTATGTAGTGCTTCTCAACTCAAAGAGCACTCAACGCCCTCTACACGTGAATGCCTCAGACCAACAGTATACCCATTCACACAACAATGGCGGTTGGGGGTTCAGTGTTATGCTTGGTCAGGGGGAGTTGGGATCGAGCAACCTTTGACCCTCCTGAACCACTGAGTGTGACACCCAGCGTGAGAAATAAACATTCTAAGGAAGTAAGCTGTAAGTGCACTTCTGTGAGAAGTAAGTAAGCTGTAAGTGCACTTCTGTGAGAAGTAAGTAAGCTGTAAGTGCACTTCTGTGAGAAGTAAGTAAGCTGTAAGTGCACTACTGTGAGGCAGTGGCAGAGTAAACCACACATCTCCAAACAAAATTGATGCTGTTAATAAAAAGGACATTTTGCTTCTTGCTGTCACCATTCTGCTTAGCCTGTGTTTAAGCAATTAGCATCTGTTTTGATCCTGAAATGGTTCTCTCGTTATCTGCTCTGACTACACGTGCAGGGCAGACTCCATCTAAACTGCCATCAGCTCTGTGGAGACAATTTAATGGGTATGGAGAGAAAAAAACATGTCAGCACAGGTGAACTACATAAAACAAATATACAAATAAATAATAACACATTTGGTTGATGGGAATTTCTACAGGGGATCCACACTGTGACAGTGGAGTTGTTATTGAACTAGACAGCTCTCTCATGTCTGCCATTTGAAACACAGAAATTAAATTAAATTGCAGATTGTCTTTTCCGAATAAATGCCTACAAATGGATAGCATTTAATTGATTTGTTGTTGTATCAGTTCATTATTTGTCTCATTATCTGTTAATGATGTATTTGCTTGTTTATGAATGATAATTTGGAAAGACATTATGAGGAAAGTCCTCCAGAGGACACATACCTTACTCCTCCAGAGGTCATATAAACACACACACACTACTTCACATTATTTTAGTTTACATTTGTATTGATTTAAAGCAGCATAACAGAAGAATTGCTCATCGCTAACGAGATGCTAGCGGCTAAAACTAACGAAACTCCTTGAAATGAGCTTACTTTGACACTATGACAAACTAGATAGTCAACAACTGTCCTTACACAGTCAAACATCAAGGAAGTGCAACACAAGACAAAGCAAGACGGCAAATAAGCTACTTACTAGTTCGGCAGACGGTAGAAACCGGGCGGCCTTATGCAAACCTACATAACACAGTAATATGCCTACGGACCCTGGTATGGCAATGGCATGGAAGCGTTTCTCCATATTAAAAGTCATTGTAGCGCCCCTATTTTTCAATATTTTTACTAGGGACAAAACTATCCAAATGGGTCCAGTATCGAGTTAGAATGCTATAGCTGGCAAACACCAAACAGCAATACAATGTAACCCCATGGGGTTTTTCATGAAGAGGCCGTTCATAAGTCCATGCTTAGGTCTATTAAAGGGTCATTTGAGTAAGTAGAATATCGGCAACGTGAGGTCAGGATTGGTCAACACATGATCATGTTTTCTGTTCAGTTTTCAGTACAGGATTACTCACGATTCCTGTTCTGAATACGAACAGGAACTTGACTTTGGAATAGTACCCAAAGGTTCGAACCAAGACATGACATTTGACAAGACTACTGCTCATCCTAGTCAGACCAGTGTGGATCACTCATCCATGCTGTGACACTCACAGACTTCCTACAGAATGTCATCTTGTTGTATAGAAAGACATGATGGTTCCTCAGACACACACACTCACACACATACACACACACACTCACACACACACACACAAACACACACTGCTGTATAGAAAGACATGATGGTTCCTCAGACACACACACTCACACACATACACACACACACTCACACACACACACAAACACACACTGCTGTATAGAAAGACATGATGGTTCCTCAGACACACACACTCACACACATACACACACACACTCACACACACACAAACACACACTGCTGTATAGAAAGACATGATGGTTCCTCAGCCACACACACTCACACACATACACACACACACTCACACACACACACACACACAAACACACACTGCTGTATAGAAAGGCATGATGGTTCCTCAGACACACACACTCACACACACACACACAAACACACATACACACACACACTCACACACACACAAACACACACTGCTGTATAGAAAGACATGATGGTTCCTCAGACACACACACTCACACACACACACAAACACACATACACACACACACTCACACACACACAAACACACACTGCTGTATAGAAAGACATGATGGTTCCTCAGACACACACACTCACACACATACACACACACACACACACACACACACACACTCACACACACACAAACACACACTGCTGTATAGAAAGACATGATGGTTCCTCAGACACACACACTCACACACATACACACACACACACTCACACACACACAAACACACACTGCTGTATAGAGAGACATGATGGTTCCTCAGACACACACACTCAGGAGGAGAGAGTGTGTCCAACGGCATCACTTCGTCACTCGTATCACCGTTCACTCCCGTGGAGAAATGACTCAGAGGGGGGCGGTATATATATATATATTCACACACACACACACTCTCACACACCCACGGAGATGCCGAGAGGAAGAAGCACTTCTTGTCAATTAGTGCTTTTCATGCCGGCGTCGAACTCCTCTCCCCCTGACGAGGGTAAGCCTCATCACAAGGAGGCGGTGGCCTCCGACAGCACCGCTCATTTTTTAGCACCGCTCATTTTTTAGCATAGCTCTATTAGAAAGGAAGTGCACCTCCTCTCTGCCCTCACATCTCCTCCTCTCTACCTTCACATCTCCTCTCAGCACCTCCTCTCTGCCCTCACATCTCCTCTCAGCACCTCCTCTCTGCCCTCACATCTCCGAGCAGCACCTCCTCTCTGCCTTCACATCTCCTCTCAGCACCTCCTCTCTGCCCTCACATCTCCGAGCAGCACCTCCTCTCTGCCCTCACATCTCCGAGCAGCACCTCCTCTCTGCCCTCACATCTCCGAGCAGCACCTCCTCTCTGCCCTCACATCTCCGAGCAGCACCTCCTCTCTGCCCTCACATCTCCGAGCAGCACCTCCTCTCTGCCCTCACATCTCCGAGCAGCACCTCCTCTCTACCCTCACATCTCCGAGCAGCACCTCCTCTCATGCCAAGGCAAGTATTTGGGAGAAACATTAAATAAACAAATAAATAATGATATATTTAATTATATATATACAGTATATATACAGTATATAATACTACATTTGACACCCTGATTTATCACATTAATGATTCGTTGATTGTAACAGACAGGAACAGAATGCTTAAGACAGACAGACTCATCGTATCAATTGGGTTTAAAGAAGTTCATTATTTGTTCTGTATTTCTGGAGAGTCATCCAGTTCAATGAAAAAAGAGTAAGGAGCTTCAGCCTGGACATTCTGAAGGCCATTTTCACATCACACCTACCCACCTCTTCTTTTTCTACCATGGAGACGTTTTAAGTGGCAGGTATTCCGTGCTCCCTCTGATAGCTGGGCCCTATTAATGCACTCTAACATATCGACTGTCTCATCTCACTTACTGTCTACCCAGGCAAGTGTTTTGTTCCTGTTAAATATCACATGACCACATCTTTCTTTTCATCTCTTTTCTCTCCTTTGACCCCCCCCCCCCCCCCCCCCCCCCTCTCCACCCCAATCAGTATGTGTGTACCGTAGGTGTAAGTGCACTCTGTGAGTGTGTGTGTGTGTGTGTGTGTGTGTGTGTGTGTGTGTGTGTGTGTACCATAGGTGTAAGTGCACTCTGTGAGTGTGTGTGAGTGTGTGTGTGTGTGTGTGTGTGTGTGTGTGTGTGTGTGTGTACCGTAAGTGCACTCTGTGAGTGTGTGTGTGTGTGTGTGTGTGTGTGTGTGTGTGTGTGAACCATAGGTGTAAGGGCACTCTGTGTGTGTCCGCTAATGGACAAAGACGCTCACTGAGACACAGCATTTCCTGTGGTTTACTTTGAATGTCCAAAGCATCTCAAATGACCAGCAAACAGCAGAGCAGTTTATTAGGGCACTTAGCAACAAGCTGAGAGGCAAACAGGGCTCCCTGGATTCCCGGTAAGTCATCCCAAACACAAAGAGTCTTTGTGCTGCCGGTTTACTTTGTTACTCTTGTTGTTCGTTTGCTTTTCACTTTGATGTCCTGGTTGTTGTTTTCTCTGCATGTGATTAATTGTGTCTATGTGTACGTACCTGTGTGTGTGTGAGTGTGTGTGTATTTTCCTGTGTGTGTGTGTGTGTGTGTGTGTGTGTGTGTGTGTGTGTGTGTGTGTGTGTTGGGGCTGGTGGGTGGTGGAGGGGGGGGGGATGCAACCAAGATAGAGCCACAGTGCATGATGATTGTGTCAATGTTAAATCTGCCTCTAAGCTTGGTTGTCTCCATCACCCCCAGCCTAATGGTGCCAAATGGATGGTTATTCTAGGGACGTCACCCACGTGCTGCCAGCTGCTAAGAGGAAACCAGCGAGTGTGCTGAACTTGAACCTGTCATACAGAAAACCCTCAAACACACACACACACACACACACACAGACACACACACACATTCCCTGGAGGAGTTCCCACGTGATCTTCCTCCGACTATAAACACGGACGAGAGATGATGACTTATGGCAAGCTGTCACTTTTGTTACGGGTTGGAGAATTTTGACAAAGTAGGAGAGCTTGGAAGGAACCGTCAGAAGAACGTATCTTCATCCTTTCAGCTGAATGTGAATGCAGCCCCATGACACATACACACTCTTTAGTGTTAATGCAATCACATGACACATACACACTCTTCAGTGTTAATGCAGCCCCATGACACATACACACTCTTCAGTGTTAATGCAGCCCCATGACACATACACACTCTTCAGTGTTAGCACAATCACAGGACACATACACACTCTCCAGTGTTAACGCAATCACAGGACACATACACACTCTTCAGTGTTAATGCAGCCCCATGACACATGCACACTCTTCAGTGTTAATGCAGCCCCATGACACATGCACACTCTTCAGTGTTAATGCAGCCCCATGACACATGCACACTCTTCAGTGTTAATGCAGCCCCATGACACATACACACTCTTCAGTGTTAATGCAGCCCCATGACACATACACACTCTTCAGTGTTAACGCAATCACAGGACACATACACACTCTTCAGTGTTAACGCAATCACAGGACACATACACACTCTTCAGTGTTAATGCAGCCCCATGACACATACACACTCTTCAGTGTTAACGCAATCACAGGACACATACACACTCTTCAGTGTTAACGCAATCACAGGACACATACACACTCTTCAGTGTTAATGCAGCCCCATGACACATACACACTCTTCAGTGTTAACGCAATCACAGGACACATACACACTCTTCAGTGTTAACGCAATCACAGGACACATACACACTCTTCAGTGTTAATGCAGCCCCATGACACATACACACTCTTCAGTGTTAATGCAGCCCCATGACACATACACACTCTTCAGTGTTAATGCAGCTCCATGACACATACACACTCTTCAGTGTTAATGCAATCACATGACACAAACAGGCTCTTGATGGCGACCTACATTTGCTATGCATAAACGTTTATAAAAAGGTACATTCCAACTTGTTTTGTCAACTTTGAAATGAGAATGACAACGGTAATCTAATGTAGTGTGTGAATATAGTCACTATCAAGGGGTTGTGTAGGGGTTATGTTACACTCAAAACTGAAAATACATAATAATTCAGTCTACTTTAAAGTGTATGACTACTTATGCCAGTGGTCGTGAAGGATTACGTAAACATAATTTCCTGAAGTGGTCTAATTATCAGTTAAATTTATGATGTTTCTGTCTTGCTATATTGATTAATGTGCTGTTTGTGTTGACTATAAAACTTAGTGCACATATTCATATTCTGATAAGAAACAGACCAATGACGTCACTGTGTTACTATTTTCATAGTCAATACGTAGCATCATCTATACACACACACACACACACACACACACACACACACACACACACACACACACACACACACACACAAACACACACACACACACATAAACACACAAACACACACACACACACACACACATGAGTCAGTCCTTTCACAATAAATGGCTTTTGAAAGCTGGGCTGAAACAGATCAATACACACACTCTTATGGAACTAATACACCCTAACCGTGAAAAATTGAGCAATATTAGGCCTGCTCTGAGCAGCAGGATGCTGTATTGATTGTATGGTCAATATGAAAAGGCACCCCACACACACACACACACACACACACACACAGACAGACGTATTATACTCTGCATTATGGCAGCCAACGCCTGCCTTTTCTTTCTTCTGTTGCTCAGTAGGACTCTTTGTGTATCACCTTTGAAACACACACACACACACACACACACACATACACACACACACACACACACACACACACACAAATGCACGAACACACACATGCACACACGCACAAACACACATGCACGCCCATACACACAAACAACCTTAACAGTGGAATGTCTATGTAAGTAGAGCCACCACTCATAAAAAAGTACCAAACTATGTTAAATGAATCTATATATATATATATTATGGCATGCCGTTCAGGAAATTAACATTTGAATATATATATACAAAAGTCTGAATATATATACAAAAGTCTGAATATATATACAAAACTCTGAATATATATACAAAAGTCTGAATATATATACAAAACTCTGAATATATATACAAAAGACTGGATATATATATACAAAAGTCTGAATATATATACAAAACTCTGAATATATATACAAAAGTCTGAATATATATACAAAACTCTGAATATATATATACAAAAGTCTGAATATATATACAAAAGTTTGAATATATATACAAAACTCTGAATATATATACAAAACGAAGTCTGAATATATATACAAAACTCTGAACTCTGAAGCGCTCAATCCGTCTTTGTCCGCCATATTGGATTGAGCGTTTCCTATTAAATCAATGGTACCAAAATGTTTATAATTACGTATTTTCTGCTTTATGAAATACTGTATTTCTGTTGTATTGTTCAATTTTGACATTGATTTCTCACTAGAAATGCAATAATAACACGTTTATTTTACACCGTTTGACTTCACCAAGGATATTTTTAGAGGCAATTTCTCCATTCACTTGACTGGGGTCTTGTCAAAACCTTCGTACTTCCTTGTTTTCTGCTTCATGAAATACTTTTTTTTTCTGTTATATGGCTAAAATTGATTAAACATTGATTTCTCGCTAAAAATGCAATAATAATAACACGTTCATTTTGCATCGTTTGACTTAACGAAGGACATTTTTACGTTTAAATGGGATAGCCTACATCGTATCCTCTCGTCACATGATCAAATAGGGACTTGACATTGGACAAAAAATGATTACCCAGAAATCCTCATTGCATATACCAATGAAAATAAGACATTATTCATTGAATTGAATAGGTTTTTTTTTAATAGTTTCCATAGTTTATGTAGGATAAGCATATAATTGTGTTATAGATTGCTACTGACCATTTCCCTTCTACAAAATAATACTCACCATGACCTAGATAGGTTGGCCATTCCAAGGGTATAAATACCATAAGGTACTTCTAAGTAGAAAAACTAGTCATCGGTCTAGGGTGTGTTTCCAGAAAATTGTCCACCCTTACGTACTCGCAAACATGACATTTTGTGAAGCACCCGACGAGGCAAAATCCCGGACGATTTGGGAATCCCTGCCGGACGCATTTTTTAGGTCTCAAAAAGAGGACATGTCCGAAAAAGAGCACGTCTGGTCACCCTACCATATGAACAGAAAAACAGTATTTCATGAAGCAGAAAACAAGGAATTACGAAGGTTTTGACAAGACCCCAGTCAAATCAATGGGGAACCTGCCTCTAAAAATATCCTTCGTGAAGTCAAACGGTGTAAAATAAACGTGTTATTATTGCATTTCTAGTGAGAAATCAATGTCAAAATTGAACAATATAACAGAAAAACAGAGTTTCATGAAGCAGAAAATACGTAATCACAAACATTTTGGTACCATTGATTTAATAGGAAGCGCTCAATCCAATATGGCGGACAAAGACGGATTGAGCGCTTCAGAGTTCAGAGTTTTGTATATATATTCAGACTTCGTTTTGTATATATATTCAGACTTCGTTTTGTATATATATTCAGACTTTTGTATATATATTCAGAGTTTTGTATATATATTCAGACTTTTGTATATATATTCAGACTTTTGTATATATATATTCAGAGTTTTGTATATATATTCAGACTTTTGTATATATATTCAGACTTTTGTATATATATTCAGAGTTTTGTATATATATTCAGACTTTTGTATATATATATCCAGTCTTTTGTATATATATTCAGAGTTTTGTATATATATATTCAGACTTTTGTATATATATTCAGAGTTTTGTATATATATTCAGACTTTTGTATATATATTCAGACTTTTGTATATATATATTCAAATGTTAATTTCCTGAACGGCATGCCATAATATATATATATATATATATATATATATATATATATATATATATATATATATATACTGTATATATGTTCATTACTTTACACTGCTGTGTGAAATTCTCCTAAAAAGTTTGTCCAACAGATAAGGCGGGAAAAAACACTACATGCATCACAATGCATTTCCGTGGGAGTGCTTTTAGTTGTCAGGGGTAAAGTCAGTGTTGCTCATCAGCTTTCATGCAGTGTGTTTCATGCAGTCTTCAGAGGACTGCTGAAATTACTGAGCAGTGCTAAAAGACAAACTCCTCTTTAGAAAGGCGCAGGACTCCCACTAGGCAGACATTAGCACAAGTAATTGACAGGTTTTTGGCAACGGAGATAGTGATGTGCACTGAAGGGCAATGCATCACATTTCCTTTCCCGCTCATCCGATCACGAGGATGGTGGCTCGGAAAATGTTTTCCTTTTTATCTTTTCAATTCAAATCATCTTCTCAGCTGTCTGTGGGGACGTCCATGTTTAATTCTCCTTGTTTAGTTTTTGTCTTTGTCTTTGTCTGTTCCCTTCCTTTCGCCTTTCATTTCATTACACTGAACTATCCTTAATATAGAAATGTTTGTTTAGACTTGTACAACACAATAAGATGCCATGCATATCAAATTCTTGCAGGAAATGTGACAAAACCGTATGGTGCAAAGAGAGATTAAAAAAAAGAATGTTTGCCTTGATTGAAGATCGTGAGCGCAATAAACATTATTGAATCCAAGTCACATTAGTGAATTGTGTTCTCCCATGTGAATCCAGTATAAACTTATCAGTCTATCAAAACAGATTAAAACATACACTTTCAAAAAACATGACAAGTTCCATTATTATTTTTGAGCGTATACCATGAAAAGAAATCATCATGAAGTTAAATCCCTTCACAGTAGGGCCTTTGGAGTACCTCCACACACTGATGGAATTTGACTGAATCTGAGTCATACAATTCATTATCTTGAAAAAAACAAAACAGTTATGAGTACAAGTCCCTCGTGATGAATGATGTTGTGTGTGTGTGTGAGTGTGTGTGTGTGTGTGTGTGTGTGTGTGTGTGTGTGGTGGGGGTGTTCTAATAAATGTTGTCATCTATGGACTGTAGTGTATGCATGCTCATGTCTCATGAATCCATTCCTGTAGTTCCTGTAATGCAATTTTGACAAAGATCTCTGCCCTCACACCCCCTGTCTTCCAGGCCCACTGGAACGCTACCTCCCTCAGCCGTATCCCCCAGGATTCAATACCTGGTCAAACATAAGGTGAAACATGTATCCCATCCCATGTCAGAGTCTGCCAGGATCTCCTGTGAAATGGCTCATGAAAGCGCTGCAAGGATCAAACAAAGCTCTATGAAGATGTCGGGCCGAGTGGAGGAAATCACACTGGGTCCCAAACACACACACACACACACACACACACACACACACACACACACTGGGTCCTCACACTGCTGCAGAGGCGTCCTGCGCTTGCCTGTCCAGCTCCTGCACCCAAGGATTCATTTACACATAGAGTGGCTGATTTCATGCCGCGCTGGCCTCTGAGTGGGGGACCTGAGATGTGTTGTGGCTGGAAATCGGACCGTTTTCTGTTGTTCAAAAACCCCACTAGGTTCTCGAAATTATGAGACTTTCATGGCTTGGAGGACGGATAAACACGTAGCAGAGTAGCAATTTCTCAAGGTTTTTTTGTGAGCACTTGCAAGATTGTTTGGAGGTTTTTTTTTTGAGAGGGGTATTTTTTCCTTCTGCTATCTATGCGGAGAGGTAACTGACTGCTAAGGTGACAAACATTCTGAGGATGTAGCGTGTGCGTTGGATTTCTTCATGAATTCTGACTCGACTGGTCTTTTCAGAGAGTTGCAGAATGTAGCAAGAGAGAAAAAAAAAGTTGAGTTTTTAGCTGAAAGCCTCTTTGATGGTAGCAATTACCTTTAGTTTTTTTTTTTCTTCTCTTCCATTTATCTTGAGTGGGATTGATGTTCTAATGTAAATGTGTTTTTATAGTATAAATAGTGTGCTTAATTTGATTACTGTGAGTCGCCTCAGAATTTTGCAGTTCAGAACCAGATGTCATTGATTTCTAATTAAATTTGCCGAAACATAATGACTCGATCAGTGCTCTGATTTATATATCTCCCAGGCAGTACAGCGCAAAACATTGAGTTTCAACACAGAGAGAGTAGCGACTATCGGTACCACATGTTTTACATGTTATGGTGCAAATATCAACATTTTATCATATTACTAGTTATGTCCAAAAAGTGCTATACTTTGAACTTATGATTGCACAGAGAGATAGACCAGTCCAGCTGACCAAGACCAGTGTAGGGATTGATTATCCATTCCATCACCTCTTTTTTTCCTCCACATGGCAATACCCAAGACAGACAGCGTTTCTGTAGAAGAGCGACACTTGATGGCTTCATATGGTCCAATTCCAGGATCTACGCTCACCTCTATTACCCCACAGTAAGATACACACACACGTACACACACATACACACACGTACACACGTACACACACACACACACACACACACACACACACACACACACACACACACACACACACACACACACACACACACACACACACACACACACACACACACACACACACACACACACACACACACACGAGTCTAGTGTACCCCACAGTAAGAGCTACGGACGCCCATGCTGGAGGGCTATTACCCGTGGAATGGAATCTCTGGCGTGACGCGCCCCAGACGGCTGTTTGTTGATCTGAGAGCCAATTAAAGCTGCTGACCACCTTCACAGTTTTAACACCGAAGCCTTTTTGCTCTGTTGAAGGCCAGACTGCCAAAAACCAAAGGTTGAGGTCCTCTGAGCGGTCATTAAATCTCCCAAGGCCTTTTATTTTGTGTGATTCAACCTCATCTCATTACTTAAAACATCCCCAGGATTATTAGCATTTGCAATGGAGTTTTTGAAAAGTGTAGCATTCAACACATTGTTTGGTACTTAAGAAGTTCCTCTGCCTGTGACCTTTAACATCCTCTGTGACCACTGTCACTGCAAACCCTTGATGGTTAATCTAGCGTTTTGTATCGGCAAAATGTCAAGCTCTGCTTACTCTATGACAAAGAAAATGCAGTAATGGATGGATTGCTTTAAGCACAGCAAACACTGCAACGCTCCCTTGATTATTGGGATGCTACGGACTGCAGCCTCTGTGTTCTAAAATTGCTTCATCACCACGATCCATCTCTGAGTCCTCTGGGAGTCCTGTCAGTGATTACTGTCGCAGGTTTTGATGAATTGGACAGTCCGGCTGATTAATTAATCAATCGTGTAAACATTATAGGTTTCACTAAAATACAAGCGTCCACTCGTTGCCTGTGTAATGACACACTCTCCGACCATCAGAGAGGGAGGGGGAGGTTGGGATGGAGAGAGAGAGAGAGAGAGAGAGAGGGGGAGGGATGGAGAGAACTACAGAGAGAAAGAGACGAGTACCCCACTTCTCTGCACTTGGGCCTTTAGATTGAAAGTCCTAATTGGACCATAATTAGGCATGGACTTTTCCCATCAAAGCCATGGGAATGAGCGTCTCCTACTAATGTCAATAATTGCACTGCCAAACGCAAGGTCCCTGTCGCCTGAAGATAAATTACGTACGATTAATAATATGTAATTACAGAGGAAGGATTGTGGTGTCTCCGTGTCGAAAGCAAAAATTAAATACTTCCTGCGTAGGCAGCATGGGTTACCGCATGCCGAGTTATCGGTCTCAAGCCTCTGCAAGCACTCCCCTTCAACATCGCCAGTCTCCCGGAGCCTAAATCCTCTCCTGGAGGAGAAAATCCAGCCCCCTCCACAGCCCCCAAAGCCGGGGCGGCCTTGGCTTCAGAGTGAAACGAGCAGGAGCCCTGTTGCAGTCGCGTGAGCAGGTGTATCTTCCCGAGCGCTCATCCTCTGCACAACATAGAGGATTTAATGAGCTGTGTCTGAGCTGAGATGCTCTCCCTCTCTTCCTCTCTCCCTCTCCCTCTCTCTTCCTCTCTCCCTCACGCTCTCTCTCTCTCTCTCTCTCTCTCTCTCCCTCTCTCTTCCTCTCTCCCTCACACTCTCTCTCTCTCTCTCTCTCTCCCTCTCTCTTCCTCTCTCCCTCACACTCTCTCTCTCTTCCTCTCTCTCTCTCCCTCTCTCTCTCCCTCTCTCCCTCACACTCTCTCCCTCTCTCTCTCTCTCTCTCTCTCTCTCTCTCCCTCTCTCTTTCCCAGCCCTGTACTGAACCAGTCTAAAGCAACTTAAAGGGGGAGAAATGACACAAGCAGCTCAACACCCGCTCCGGTACAGGCTGTGACTGATTGCACTTCCTCACTCCCATCAGCCTGTGCACAGCCACAGTCTCCAGGTCTCTCAGCTTCGTGCTGGGCATCTTTCCACTGATGACTATATTACTCTAGCATTGTTATTTAACTTGTGAATGTGCCTCTAACAAGCTCAATTGCTTTTTTTTTTTTTAAACTCCGCTGCATGAAAAGCTGAGGTGACTGGGGCATTTAGGAGATGTGGCTAATTATGCAGCCAGGGGCAGAGGGGTGTGACCTCGTGTAATCATTAAAGTGGAAAGCTGACGAGCCGTCCTGTCCAGCACATGCAAGAGCAGCATTTTTTAGCCAAGGAGTCACAAAAGGTCAGTCACGGGGAGAAAAGATGAAGAATCTCAAGAGCGGAGAAGTATTTGTAGTATTTAAGAAACAACGGTAATGAGAGGACTAGGGAACAGCAGCCTTGGACGTCTGCTGACCTGTGCTCTCTCTCTCTGTACTTTGAGTGGACAGAGCGCAATGGGTTTTCATTATATTTAGAAGCGAGAAGACAAAATGCGAGTTTGACTTTAACAAGGAGGTCTGAGGGTTTTATTCTACTCCTACACAATATTCATTAGCATTCAGTCACTCGCTCTTACAGCCGATTAGTCAACTTCAGAATCATTTTTTGCTTGATTTGGAAATGGAAGACATTCATTTTGTTATTCAGCAAAACACTCTGGGCTGTATAAGATAATAATAATATTAGATGGACACATAGCAATCATGTAGTACATCATGATATCACATCAGCTTCTGCACCAGCGCCCCCCCCCCCCCCCCCCCCTCCGCCGTCACACCACCATTCCCCTCTCCTTCTTCCAGTCTCTCCCTGGTGGGACGGCAGCAGGGAAGTCTAGCCCTGACAAATCTCTCCTCTCTCCCTCTCCACGTGTGAGGGCGCCGCCAGGAGAAGCCCCTCCATCACACCAAGAGGGCCCCCCATCATGCCTTCAGCACTCCCCACCTTAATATGGCCGGAGAATGGTGCTAATATTGTTTTGAGGTATGTTTGGATTGGGGAAATGGTTTCATATATCAGGTTGATGGGGTAAGTGAGTTTTGGCTGGGGGCTGACGCCTGGTTTAAGGGAGTTTTATGGTAAACATTATCCGCTGACAGAATGGGTCCCAGACGAAGAGGTGCCCTGTCAAGGCGAGCATCCTAATTGTTCATTATTATTTTCATTATCGTTTATTTCACTCGCTTGTCAGGTCTGTGGTCTTTCATCAATCCCAGGGCTGGAATTTTTGCACCTGAAAGAATGAAAATAAAAAGCATGCCCACTCCTGGCCTTAATCATAGTATGGGGCCTGTCATAAATCAATGCTTGCTTTTACTGAGCCGGGGGGGTTTTATACCTCCAGACAGTCATAATTCTACACGGGTTCATCATTTATGAAGTTTCCACGACCCAGACTCAGACTCAGATCAGTCCAGGCAATGGATGGATATCGTTGCAAGATCTGATGAGAAATCATTTAATTGTATTCACTGCCATTTTTTCAAAATTTAGGCCAGTAGCCTACCTGATACATCTTCACCGCGCAGTTTCAGCGTATGTCTGCATGCAGAGCAGCAGTGAACCGGGTAGTGTGTTTACTTACACCCGCGTGTGTGTTACATTTCAGTAGTGTCTATGTGTACGTATATGTGTGTGTTACATTTCAGTAGTGTCGATGTGTGTATGTGTGTGTTACATTTCAGTAGTGTCTATGTGTATATGTGGTGTTACATTTCAGTAGTGTCTATGTGTATATATGGTGTTACATTTCAGTGGTGTCTATATGTATATGTGTGTGTTACATTTCAGTAGTGTCTGTGTATATGTGTGTGTTACATTTCAGTAGTGTCTATGTGTATATGTGTGTGTTACATTTCAGTAGTGTCTATGTGTGTGCATCCATGAGGGCATGTAAGGTGAGAGAGAAAGACAGAGAGGTTAAAATAAATTGTTTGTTGTATTTGTGTAGTCTGTGTGTGTGTACTATCTCTCTCTCTCTCTCTCTCTCTGTATGTGTGTGTGTGTGTGTGTGTGTGTGTGTGTGTGTGTGTGTGTGTGTGTGTGTCTGACAATGGGTGGCAAAAAAAAAAAACGTTGTCAGGGAGTTTGTAGCACCTCACCCGAGGGCTGCAATCAGCACACATTTCTTCTGCAGCAACTCCCCAGGTTATCCCTGGCGTTATCTCTCCATTGTGTGTGTCTGAGTGTGTGTGTGTGTGTGTGTGTGTGTGTGTGTGTGTGTGTGTGTGTGTGTGTGTGTGTGTGTGTGTGTGTGTGTGTGTGTGTGTGTGTGTGTGTGTGTGTGTGTGTGTGTGTGTGTGTGTGTGTGTGTGTGTGTGTGTGTGTGTGTGTGTGTGTGTGTGTGTGTGTGTGCGTTATCTCTCCATTGTCTCGTTCCCTCTCTCCTGAAAAATGCACTGCTGGCATTGGTTAAGGTGCAGTGCTGAAGCTACTGATGGGTTTAAATGATCAGTGCTTCATGCTTGGGGGACAAGTGTTCCCAGCAGCGCTCAGGGACTGCATTATTCTTGAGACAGAAACTCTTTCAGGATTGCAGCTTTGCATCTTATTCGGTTGTACAGCTTGGAGACATGCCGGGAGGGGGGCTTGGAGGTTCATCATTAATGGATTGACTCGAGTCTAAGGTCTCATAGATACAGGGAGGCTTTAAAGGGAGATGGAGGGGGTAGGCATAAAATATTGCTCATTTCTAATTTGATTGGCCATTATGGAGCAGGGTGGGGTCTTCAGTCACCCTAAAGTCACCCTTAAGTAAAGTGTGCGTAAGGCATTCTCACCCTCACCTGGAGACAGTGGAATCATGCAGCATTCTCACCCTCACCTGGAGACAGTGGAATCATGCTGCAGCATCTCCTAGCGAGCTCTCGGCAGCATTGATTGTTGTCTCTGCAGTGGAGGCTAAACTGAACTTTATCCTACACCAACAGGGGCCAGCCAGAAAGGTCACAACACACAAATGGGAAACATGCTGAATCCCAAACTTTGAGTGGGTGAAGAGCAAATGTTAGGCATCAACAAACACCATGCCTTGACTTAGCTGCCCTAAAAAAAGACAAACTTGGCAACAGGTCCTGTGTTTTGAAATGCTGGCATACATCCTGTGAAGATGAGCCAAGGAACCCTTCTACTGTCAGTATGTGTGTCTATGAAGGTGAAGATTTTAGCAGACTTTTATCCAAAGCGAATATACTGATATATATGATTCGAACAAATCCTAGAAAACATTCCAAAGATAATCAATATGATTTTTTGAGTTTAGTTTATTTGCTTGGTGGCCAGAAATTGATTGTAAAAAAGTAAGAATATATTCGTAAAGTGCAATTGAGTCCAATCACCGTGAAACAAGACACGCTCACCTTACCACCATTGACCTAAGAATGACCACCAGGCTGCACTGTGTAAATGGAAGAGTTCACCAACTGATGATAATCATCGATGATAACATGATCTCATGATCCTATGATCCCACGGATCCTTAACCTTTTAGTTTAGATGACATGATATGCAGACACTGTTGATATGAAGCCATAACCAAAGTGCCTGAGTGCTCAGGCCAAAGATTGTTAATTTATTTAAATTTTGTCTTACATTTAACGACACCAAGTCACAGACAGGTAGAGAGAGAGAGAGAGAGAGAAAATGCAGCACCTAATACGTTTTTTTTTTTCTTTTTCTTTTTCTTTTTTGCCAGAAGCCAAATAATCGTGGGAATTAATTTACAGACACAGTAAGCCTTTGTTAGGCACAGGCTGTAATTATCTCGTTAAATTACACACCTAGGCAGCACCTGAGCCCTTATCCTTATTTATTTATTTATTTTATTTATGTCCTTTTTCAGAAAGGCCAGGCCTCCTCGTGTATGGGCCTGTTTCAGGGCATAATTTAGTCATTTACATGATTCCATGATTCACACCATAATAGAGCACTTTCCATTTATATTCTGGGAAGAATAGCAGTGACATGTTATGGTCACATGTGTACACTAGCCATGAAATGTTTAACGGAACCTGCAATGAGAAACAGGAAACGGATATCTGAACTATGCCCTTTGTTGTGAACTATGCCCTTTGTTGTGAACTATGCCCTTTGTTGTGATGAATGCAGATCTCCTTAAGAGTCAGCGGCGTGAAATCAAGACCAAAAGAAAGAAAGAAAAAAGAAAAAAAGAAGAAACCATATTGTGAGGGAGGCCTGCCCATGCCACTTCAAAAGAGAAGTCCAGCCTCTGAAGTGTGGAAGGCTTAGAGAGGGCGAAGGGAATGACTTTGACCGGTATCATCCCCATTCCTGAATATTCAAATGAAACCCAGAGATGAATATACCAGGAACCCATTAGTAGCAGTCATCTTTCTTCTGCTCCTTTGGCAGAAAAGAACATCATTCTGCCCAATCTAAATGCTCCATGTTATGTCCAGACACGTATCACACTTAATATTATGACATAACCGCCAAGGACAAGGACTGGCTCTCGTCTCACATCTGCCCCTGGCGGCTCGGGGGAAGTCCTTGAAGGCCGTTTCTTATTATCCCATAAACTAAATGAATAAATATACACTCTACCCTTTGTTCTCCCCGCTGCAATTATTGACATGATTTTCAGCCTTTATCTCGGCGCGATGGCGGGGGGGGAATGTGAGTGAAATCTTAACAGTGATGCTGCGGCTTTTTGGGGGGTAGGGACTGAGTGGAGTGTCGTCGAGGACGGAGGGTGGCGGACAGGGGGGGGGGGAGGGGGGGGATGTTGAAACGGCTCCGTCTTCATCCAGGACACACTTGGTATGCATAGCACCAGGCTCCGCAGTGAGCAGGACGAGGCAGTGTGTTAGTGTGTGTGTGTGTGTGTGTGTGTGTGTGTGTGTGTGTGTGTGTGTGTGTGTGTGTGTGTGTGTGTGTGTGTCTCTGCAGTGAGCAGGACGAGGCAGCACATTTACTCACATTTGGCCAAATTTGCAGTCAGCTGTGGGGTAAAGAAAGGCGAAAGGGAAGCACAAAAAAAACACAGAACAAAAAAGATCTCACACACACACATACAATCTGGGGCCGGTTTTTGTTTTCCTCAGACTCAGATAAATCACGCCTCGGCCAGGTAAATATGGAGATGAAGAACGAGGAGAGTGCAAGGCTGAGGGAGATCTGTAAAAGGCTTCCACCGACTGCTGGCTGGGACTATTGATGCAGACATCACTGCTGAGGTCATGTTGACCTTGGGATTGAAGGCAGCCTCCATTGTGGGCTCCGTCTGTGTGGGTCTGCCTTCCACAAAAGAGACGAGAAGACAACAAAGGAGCGCCTGATCTCTGCTCAATTGTTGTGTACTTAATGTAGCAGACTACATCTCATATGAGAGAATGGGAGGAAGGGCATTGATGTCCTCTGAAACCAGACCGGAGCGGAGATGTCTGAAAATGGGTTAATGACATGTCTTCACTTTCCTATTCTGCCCTTGATTACCCTCTTCTCTAACCTGATTGGATCAGACAGACATCAGAGGTTATTCATGAATCCTAATGAGAAAGATGGGTTGTTTATCCCATTTTGTTTTCTAAAAGAGTCCTTTTCAGAATCTCGGTTATTGCCAGGGCTGGTTGTTACCAAGACAAAGACTACATACCCTGCTGAGATGGAGATAAACATCCCTATTCATGGGGATGCTGCAGTCATAAGACATACCAAGAGAAAACACCGTGTTCTGGACAACGGATGAAAACTAGCTAACCAAGTTAATTCCAGTGCATTTACATTTTCTGGGACATGTTTATCAATGTACACTGTCCCTTTTCAAATATATTTCAAATAATATTTCATAAATAAATAAATAAATACATAAATAAATAAAGTAACAACTGAGACTGTGTCCGTGGATAGACAACAACACCCCAGACAGGCCATCTGTCAGTCAGCATGTAGCAAAACTCAGAAGGTGTCTGGGGCTTAGAAGCTAACCTTTTAAAATGTAATAGGTTGCAGATAACTAGTTACCCTGTTAAAGTAGTAGTCATTTAGTAATGTAACTATTTTAATTTATTATGTTAGTACTGTTACTTTCTTTTGATAACTTTGACTGCCAGACGAGAGGCAGTGCAAATTCTAACAACCAATCAAAAACAATGCTCAAAATGTGAGCGCATCCTGCCAGATGACTGGAGTCTAGACAGCAAACAGACACAAAGCAACAGAATGAATGTTATTTTCTGGATATAGACTTTAAAGCTTTTAACCCAAAAGAATCGGATGTAACCCCTTTGTAATAACCAATATTTAGGTTATTATTATTGTTTTAATGGTAGTTTAATTGAATATTTAATGTAACAGATTACAATTATATGTTTTTTGTAAATAAACGATGTCGTTTCGTTCCATGTAACCAGTAACTCCATATCCCTGGTTATGATATATGATAAAATGAGCACTTTTCTTTCAGCATGGTGAAAAATAATTGATTTGACAGCATGATTGAAATCCACTGAGTGACAAAAGTATTAATACCACGTGTGGAGGCTAATAATGTCGACTATTATCCTCTCTCAGCTTCTCGATACGCGGTTGGAAGTAATTTGCTGACCTATTCTGTGTGATCTATGGCACACCTTACTAGCTGGAGGTGGTTATTTAGGTTTGACAGACTTCGACTGGCTAGCTGTGGCCGTGATGAAGTTGTCATTGGCTCCTGTGAGGTCTTATTTCCTAGCTGTCCCCTCCTAAAACTCACGATTCTCCGGCAGACTGCCAGAAGCTGGGCAGTAATAGACAACTTGAAGCGCAGGGAATGAAACACCTCAAAGGATAACAACCTTTAGCAGTTCTCAAATCGTGTTTATAGCACTCTATACACTGCAAAACATGCTAAGCTCAACCCCCTGATAGGAATTTCTTTTCGATTTGACACAGCATTGTAATCTGTCAACATCTCCTCTCCTGTCATTCATGTAATATGGATTAGCTGGTGTGGTGGAACGCGGCGTCTCAGACGTACCCGAGAAATCTGTTTGCAATGCGAATCAATAAGCTTGCGACAAGCACACCCCGCCATAGCTCAAATATTTGGCTATGCAGATACTGAGCCGTCAGTGCTACTGGCACTGGCCTCTGAGTCAGCACGGTGATGTCCTAAACAGAGTTCTACTGAAAGAAAGACTACATGCAGGTCAAACTTTGTAACACAAGAAAAAAAAAATGAAAACAAAAATCTACATTTTTATTGGAAATAAATATTATCTACAGAGCTGTGATGTTTTGTTGTTGCTGTTATTGTTTTTAATTTGTTTTTCTATATGGAGTGAACAACAGGGTTTCATACTTATTTAATTTTATTTCTATATTTATTTTATTTATTTGTTGACAGCATGACCTCACTCTGTGCCTCCTTTACCCTTCAGGACGTCTGCAAGTCTATTGAGATTCATTTAGAGCATGGGGCAATTCATTTGCTCCGATATTTACAGCCCTTGAATTGGTCTTTTTCTGTGAGAGGCTGAGAGTGTTAGATAAATAAATAAATAAATAAGAGTACGGATTGATTACAATTGTTAATCAAGATCCAGTTGAATGCGTTCCAAGAGAATGCAGTTAGCAGGAGAGGTATGCTCCATCAACTGCTTGAATGCATTCCCAGCACATGGATTAGTTTGTAAAGTTGAAATAAGTTCTCTTCAACTACTTAATGTTTCTGTAGTGAGAGCCTGCCTGATGAGGGGGGGGGGGGGGGGGGGGGGGACAATACCTCAACACCGGGGGGCTCAGCACCCACTGGCTCCGGTCAGAGTTATAAAGTTTGATGACTGGTTATAGGAGACACCGTCACCAAATCATCATGAGAGGTGTAATATCTTATCATAAAACGTATACTGCAGACGTATACTGCACCCCAAGGGTTTGGAGGTCGCCCCAGGAAGGGTAGGGGGGTGGGGGGGTCGGTTTACCTCCAGTCTGTGTCAGCTCTGAGAGCATGGCATGAGGGGGGGGGGGGGGGGGGTATATCTCCAGTCTGCGTCAGCTCTAAGAGTTTGAGGGGGGTGGGAGGGGTGTCGGTATACCTCCAGTCTGCGTCGACTCTGAGAGTATGAGGGCGTGGGGGATCGGTCAGCTTTGAGAGCATGAGGGGGGTGGGGGGTGGGGGGGGGGGGTCTATATACCTCCAGTCTGCAGCTCTGAAAGCAGGAACACAGGCTATTAGCCATTTGCGCTTGGCCTCCGAACAATTACAACTCCAAAACTCTGGCAGCGCCTGAGCTTTCATGAATGTTTAATACGCAGCCTGAGTCTCCTGCTGTTCCCTCGTGTTTCCCTCCTCTGCTCTATCTCTAGTTCCTCCTCTCTCTCTCTCCCTCCCTCTCTCTCTCTCTCCCTCCCTCTCTCTCTCTCTCTCTCTCTCTTCCCCTGTACAGCGGCAGGCCCCCTTGCTTTACATTCTCTAGCAGAAGGTTTAGACAACCACAACAGGTAGGATGTGTCTGCCGTGGCCATGCGGAGGAATTATTGATGTCACCTTGCGACTGGCCCATATGCCCGTTAGGTGTAAAGTCAGCATGTGCATCTGTTTATGTTCCCCCTAACCCTGGACATAAATAAACATGCCGCCCAGAGAAAAATCCATCCGGTTTACAGACCCCAATTGGTTGACTGAGAATCTTTGTTTTCTCTCAGTGTACTTTACTTGTGTGTGGGGGAATGGAAAGCCTGGTGGGTGGGTGGAGGGAGGAAGGGGGGAGGTGGTGGTGGTGGTGGAGGAGGAGGATGAGTTTTGTCCTGAGCTGCCCCCTTGAGATCAAGTGCTGGACAAATGTGATAAATGTTTAATTTCTGCACTTCGGAGAGACGGCAAGGGCAATTCCATAATCAAATAATAAAAGAGGGGGAGGGAAGGGGGTAAAGAAAGAAAATGAAACAGAAACAGAAACAGAAAGATTGCAGCTTTTTTTTCATCCCAAGTGTATTTCCCCCCCTCCTCTCTTCCCGATCAAGAGCCGGAGAGCCACAGCACGCCCAGTTTGGCAGCTCGTGACAGAGCGGGAGAGGCCTGTTTGGCTAGGAATGAGAGAGCCCCTGATATTTGTGCTCGGAGATGGATTTCTGAACAGTCGCGGCAGACGCTGAATGCTAACGGGGAGAGGAGCGCGTTTTCCAATCATCTAGCCGAGGCCATTCAGCATCTGATCTGCCGCGGATGGCGGGGGGGGAGTAGAAGGGTGTTTGTGCTAAAGGGGTGCTGCATCTAAGCAGTCCCCCCCCCCCGCACACACACACATACACACACACACACACATACACCCATCCCTTCCTTCGCCAAGCCCTAACTACACCTGAGAATCACATGGCCAGCTGGCGCGGCAGGCTTCAGGCACAGCCTCCAACAAGCACAGCGCTGGGTCCAGGCACACACACACACACACACACACACACACACACACACACACCGCAGGGTCCAGAGCGGCTCCTCGCTGCCAACCAGGAACAAACGGCAGGAAATGCAGCAATTCAGTTCTGTACACAGAAAGGAAATCCATAGAAATGGAACTCAGTGGGAGCAGCACGGGATATCATATCTTTCAGAAAAAACAACAGTCAAAGACTGAAAGTTGAATATTTAAGTTGTATTTTGATATTGATATGAAAATGTATCAGTAATCCAACTTGCAATGTCAAGACAAATCCATGAAAACCGCCTTTCGGGTAATTTAACTGATTTCAGCTCATAATGTGGAACATTTGGCATCTCAGCAGTGTGGACAGTGTTTATTTATTTATTTATTTCCTCGTGCTTCTTGTCTTTCCCAATGGCATGTTGTGATGTTGTAATGATCTGCAAGTGCATTAATAAGCATCCATTTACTGGGACCATGCTGACCACAGTGAGAGATTAAGTTCTGGTGTTTTCATAATTACTAAACCGCTCAGTAAAATGGCTGCAAATTGGACAACATGGGTCCAATTAAGGCTTATTGGCTGCGCCGCTGAGGTGCTGCGTCGCAATTGGCTGCTTAACTGCATATGGCCCGAGCCATTGGTCATCATTAGGCAGAGACGGCACTCTCAGACCTTTTGCAGCAAACATTTGATTGAATATCGACTACAAAATATTTTGTGGTGTTTTCATTGTAGCACAGAGGGACCATACATACAACTTGGTCAGGTTGTTTTCTGCACAAGGTTGAAATTGCCGGTGAAGATAACAGCAGCAAAAATAAACAAACAGACAAGTAAATAAGTAAGTAAATAAATAAATAAATGCTCTGACCATCACCTCCGCCTGTAATTGGGCAGCCAACGAGGTGCCACTTTGAGAAGAGCTCTCATTTGTTTTAGGAACAATGTCATATCACTTCTTCTTTGCTGTAATTGGGCTAACTGAAGCAGTGTGCTGTCAACCCAGTGCTACAGTCTACTATTAT
>NC_137927.1:32649826-32652326 GCF_963457725.1 Sprattus sprattus
ATGCTACACGCTACACTTCCTGACTCTGCATCTGGGGGGCATGCGTGTGTGTGTGTGTGTGTGTGTGTGTGTGTGTGTGTGTGCATGTGTGTGTGGTATAGATTCCCTGCTCCAAAGCCTTGGGTTTGTTCATATTGACCACAGTCTTTTTAGTCGAGACGAGTGGCAGTGTAAACAAAAGCCTGAAGCGCATGAATAACCATGAAGAGATACAAATTCATGTGTAGCATTTTGAGATTTTGAGGTTTTTTAGCACAGCACTGTGCCAGCGAGGGTGTTACAGTGTTAGAGGCAGCAAAGAAAAGGTCAGCAATGTGTAGTGTCTAAGGAACATGCTCCGAAGATAATGATGTTCCAGGAAAAAGGTCCTCTTGTACCTGTGAAGGGGGAAAAATTGAAAATGTGAACAGGTATTGACAGCTTCAGGTCAGCTTGCATAAAGACAGGACATGATGGCGAGCTCAAGCTGCACCTGATGGGTTTGTTTATTTCCTTCTCGCAGGTGTTTACAATGCAAATAAAGTTTTTATGTTAAAATGTTTTTATGTTAACATAATACATAATACATCTGCAAGAGGAGGGTTGTGATTTCCTCTTACTGGAATCTGGAGACAGATGGACAGGGAGAGAGAGTGTTCAGAGCCACGGCGAGAACCTTTAACGTGGCACGTTCGAAGACAGAATATCACTGGCTTGATTAAAATGGCACTGGAGCCTTCTGGCATAACTTATTCAGATTTCAGAGATGGGTTTCAAAATGCCTTCTGCCAGCAGAGTTAAGGTAATCATTCGCCAGTACATGGTCTCATGAACAATGTCATTTCATCCAGCGATGATTGAATAATTGAGCTATGTGAATCACTTTCAAAAGCAGCGAGAGAGGTGCAGGCTGTTTTTAGACTTTGATTAAAATTTAATAACAAACCACCAACCAGTCTATAAAAAAAACCCGGCAAAAACTGTCACCCCTGAAGAAACATCACATTTCTCTACATGAGCAAATAACACCAATTCCAGATCTGTTCACATCGCATTATTATCAACTATAATGTATTCCTGTTTGTGTGATCAGTGGCGTTGCCATGCTGTTGTGTGTGTGTGTGTGTGTGTGTGTGTGTGTGTGTGTGCTGTTACCCTCATGTGTGTGAACAGGACCAAACTCAAGGATCACATGTCATATGAGACCAGCATTCTCTTTAATTAGAAGCTGGAGATAATGTATGCACTATCACCATACGAGATAATGTATGCACTATCCCCATGTGAGATAATGTATGCAGTATCCCTATACAAGATAATGTATGCAGTATCACTATACAAGATAATGTATGCAGTATCACCATACAAGATAATGTATGCAGTATCACCATACGAGATAATGTATGCAGTATCACTATACAAGATAATGTATGCAGTATCACTATACAAGATAATGTATGCAGTATCACTATGCGAGATAATGTATGCACTATAATCATGTGAGATAATGTATGCACTATCACCATGTGAGATAATGTATGCAGTATCACCATATGAGATAATGTATGCACTTTCATCATGTGAGATAATGTATGCAGTATCACTATACGAGATAATGTATGCAGTATCACTATACGAGATAATGTATGCAGTATCACCATGTGAGATAATGTATGCAGTATCACTATGCGAGATAATGTATGCAGTATCACTATGCGAGATAATGTATGCAGTATCACTATGCGAGATAATGTATGCAGTATAATCATGTGAGATAATGTATGCAGTATCACTATACGAGATAATGTATGCAGTATCACTATACGAGATAATGTATGCAGTATCACTATACGAGATAATGTATGCAGTATCACCATGTAACTGACAACCTTCAGTTCCTCTAATCTCCATCTTTATCTGTGGACACAGTCACACACACACACACACATATGCTGACCATGGCTGCCTCCTGTCCTCAGTGCTGTGCATAGGCAGGTTTCAAGAGCAGCCCTTCAGTGTGTGGCTGTGTCCGGCTCCAGTGCACACACACACACACACACACACACACACACACACACACACACACACACACACACACACACACACACACACACACACACACACACACACACACACACACACACACACACACACACACACACACACACACACACACACACAGAGGCACACAGCACTTGTCTCTGAAGCTTTGCGAGCGCCACATCCAGCAGTAACCTTTAATTACAGGTGTTCAGCGGCCCACTAGGTCTACGGGATCACAACAGCTGCCCGTGCTCAGCGGTCCGTTTCAAGTGACTGAGTCCTGGGGAAGGACCGGTGTGGCGGTCCTGGCAGATGTTCATTAGCCGGGCCGGGCATGCTTTCATCTCTTGTCCCGATGACAATGCCCTGGCACAGAACCCTGGTCCTTTTAATGATGCCACCCCAGCCATTGCCAGCGCCCCCTCCCCTCCCCCCTAGAACTTACTGTCTGTGGGTTGATCTCAACCACTCAAAGTCC
>NC_137927.1:32657326-32664826 GCF_963457725.1 Sprattus sprattus
GCAGCAGCAAGAGCTGTAGCGGGACTTACTTTGAATGATAGCAATTATGATGCAGCAGTGCAACTGCTCCAGAACCGTTTTGGAAGAAAGGACATTGTAATCAGTGCACATATGTCCAAACTACTGAGCTTGACCCCTGTGAAAAGATCTTCAGATACTGCAGCACTCAGACACCTGTATGACGAATGCGAAATACAGATCCGCAGTCTAGAATCCATGGGCGTTCACAGTGACACATATGGCTGCCTGCTATGTCCAGTGCTACTCCAGCTCCTACCTGAAGACATAGCACTACTCTACACACGCAAGTCAGACTCCAATGGTGAATGGAAGGTGCTAGAGCTCATCCAGTTCCTGCAAAATGAGGTCCAAAGCAGAGAGAGAGCACTCCAGCTAACCAGACCAGGTAACACACAAAGGGACATTCCTCCTAATAAACCATTCAGTAGGCCAGCACCCCTTTATGAAAACAAACCTAAAAGTTGGAACGTGCCCTCAGCCACAGCGCTTCACACAGCCAGTAATGCACCACAGACCTGCATATATTGTGGCAGTGCTAACCATAAACCAGAACATTGTCCTAACAATTCTGTGTCTGGTCGCAAAGAAAAGTTAAGAGAACTGGGAAGATGCTATGTGTGCCTAGGCCCAAAACACATAGCAAAATTCTGCAAAGTAAAAGGTGTTTCATGCCCTTTGTGTGGTCGCAGACATCACCAGTCAATTTGTGAGCAAGATGTAGCAAACACAGAGGTGGACAGTGGCAGTACAGAGGCTGTTCTGTCCTCTGTGTCCAGCACTGCGAAACTGAAGGCCAATGTGCAGAACACAGTGCTGCTCCAGACAGTGAAAGCATGGACAGAGGGCCCAGCAGGGAGAAAAATCGTACGCTGTCTGTTAGATGGAGGCAGCCAGAGAAGCTTCATTCATGAGGGTGTGGTGAAAGCATTAAAATTACCAGTGGTGAAACAAGAAACGCTGCATCTACACACCTTTGGATCTACTGCTCCTGTTATAGCGCAACGTAACATTGTGAAGGTTTCTCTGGAAAATGTGTGGAACACAGAGCAAAAGATTGAGATTGAAGCAGTGGAAACCCCTCAAGTGTGCACGGCAGTGATAAAGGTACCCAGCGAACCCATCCAAGAGGAGCTAAGAAGAAAAGGTCTGCGGCTTGCTGACTTTCCACTGGATGGCGCTGATGACCCAGAACTGTCGATGCTTATAGGGGCAGACTATTACTGGCAAGTGGTGTCGGGCAAGGTCCAGAGAATAACAGAATCACTAGTGGCAGTAGAAAGCAGCTTCGGGTGGGCTCTGCAGGGGCCAGTCTCAACCTCCAGTGTAACTGACGCAACTTGTTTACACATCAGCCTAGAAGAGGACACCCAGATCTCAAAACAGCTACATGCCTTTTGGGAAGTTGAGTCACTGGGCATTGTCAATGAGAAGACCCAGAGTGCAGCTGAAACTGAAGCTCTTCAGAACTTTGAAAAGACTGTGACACACAAAAATGGCCGCTACCAAGTTGAGTTACCATGGCGACCTGACAAACCAGCACTATCGGACAACTTCAGAGTGGCAAAAGGACGTTTCGAAGGCCTCAAGAGGAAACTAAAGATGGATGCAACCCTGTACTCAAGGTACAATGATGTCATACAGGATTAGCTGCAGCAAGGCATATGTGAGGACGTACCTGAGGACGAGTCATCGGCAGAGCAACCAGAGGCTGTGACATACTACATGCCACATCATGCTGTTCTCCGAGAAGATAAGGTAACAACTAAACTGAGAGTAGTATTCGATGCATCATCACACAAGGAAGGTTGCCCCTCCCTAAATGACTGTTTACTGACTGGGCCAAACCTTAATCCAAATCTGTTAGATGTGCTAATCAAATACAGACTACATGAGATTGCCTTTACTGCAGACATCACTAAGGCTTTCTTGCAGATAGCTCTAGCAGAGAAGGATAAAGATGCTGTTAGGTTCCTGTGGCTACATGGACCTCCAACACAGGACTGTAAAGATGAGCTGCGCATTATGAGGATGAGTAGAGTAGTGTTTGGAGTCTCACCCAGCCCATTCCTGTTAGCTGCCACCATAAAAAACCACATTAAGCAGTATGAAAGTGAGCAGCCAAGGGCAGTGGAGGCTAGGGGTGGGTATTGCCAAAGAAGTCACGATTCGATTCGTATCACGATTCACATGCCACGATGCGATTCTATCACGATGCATCGCGATACTTGAATTATTGCGATGCATTGCGATGCATTGCGATGCATTGCGATGCATTGCGAATTTTCACTGAACACTGTTAGAAAAAAATGAAGCCATTACCAGTGGCTGACTGGCTGTGTATGATCCGGATAGTGTGTTCAATTGATAACTCAAAGCAACTCAGTTCATACATAGCTGTATTTATTTAAACGACTTTTGGAGGTTACTTAGCACAAATATTATTATTACTGGATACACTGCATGTTTGGTTTATGAATGACTTGTCGCAGTATCGCGCGGCCAGAAATGCTTGATGTTCGCCAACCATTCATGCAATTTAAAAAAAAAAAAAAAAAAAAAAAAAAAAAATGTTTTTTTTTTTTTTTTTTAAATTAATAATCGATACTTGGCGTCAACAATCGATGCAGTAGATCGTGAAAATTAGAATCGCGATGCATCGTCATGACGATTATTTGGCACACCCCTAGTGGAGGCACTGAGTGGGTCACTTTACGTGGATGATTTGATCTACAGCTCAAGCAATGTTAACGAAGCCTTTTCAGTTTCCACAACAGCAAAGGAGATCCTGTCCCACGCCGGCATGAACCTGTGCAAATGGGTCACCAACTCACCACATCTGAGAGCCAACTGGACAGAAGGTGGAATGGAGCATGCAGCAGAAACAGACACTTCTGGAAATGTGCTGAAGGTGTTGGGTTTAGTATGGAGATCAGAGAAGGATGAGTTTGTGTTTGATTTAAAGGGACTACTCAACATGTTAAAGAGCAAAGAAAACACAAAGAGAAATGTGCTACAGACATCAGCTCGTATCTTTGACCCTATTGGTTTCCTTACTCCATTCACAATACGGGTAAAGTGCCTGTTTCAAGAACTGTGGGAGAGGGGAATCAGTTGGGATGAACAGCTTCCCACAGACTTGGCTGAAAAATGGAATCAGTGGTGTGCAGAGCTGCCGAAGCTCCACCTTTTGGCCATTCCGAGATGGTATCACATCGACATCCAGCCAAACTCACAGACACTGAAGCTGCACGTCTTCTGCGACGCCAGTGAGAAGGCATACAGTGCTGTTGCCTATCTACAAGGACCAAACAAGGAAGGAGATATTGTGACCAGTTTTGTGGCATCCAAGGCAAAGGTAGCCCCATTAAAGAAAATTACTTTACCACGCTTGGAGCTTATGGGTGCACTGATTGGAGCAAGGTTAGGAAACAACCTTCTTAAGCCACTGAACATGGAGAAAAATCAGCTTTACATGAGAACAGATTCGATGATTGTTTTCCATTGGATACGCAGTGCAGCACAGAAATGGAAGCCATTTGTGTCAAACCGAGTGACTGAGATACAAAGCCTCACGAATCCAGAAAGCTGGTCACACTGCAAGGGGAAAACCAATCCTGCTGATATACCCACCAGAGGCCAGAGCGTCGAGAACCTCATCAAAACCCAGCTGTGGTGGAGCGGCCCTCCTTCAACGCCATCAACTGATGAGGCAGAGAACATTGATGAGGACTGTGTTGCAGATGAGGTGAACACTGAGCTCAGGTCTAAGTTTCAGACGGCAGTACAGCTCACTAGCACTGAACAAGTTGAACCACTGTTAGACCTACACAAGTACAGCAGGTTAAAGACAGTGTTGAGAATAACTGCATGGGTGAAAAGGTTCATAGCTAATGCCCGCTTCAGTCACAAAACTCAGGGAGAGCTAACCTCAGAGGAGCTCACATCAGCAGAATTGTATTGGGTGAAGACGACACAAGATCAGAGTTTCAGCCAAGAAATATGTCAGCTGCTCTCTGGTAAAGACATCAAGAGAGATTCCAAAATCAGAGACTTGAAGCCATTCTTGGATGAAAACGGCCTTGTCAGTGTAGGAGGCAGGTTACAGCACTCTGATTTTAGTTATAGGGAACAACACCCATATGTGCTACCTACAAATCACAGATACTCCGAGCTACTAGTTCAGCAATGCCATGAGAGAGTGATGCATTCTGGGGTAAGAGATACTCTAGTTCAAATGAGGGAGAGATACTGGGTTTTAAAGGGGAGACAGCTAGTCAAGCGGGTGTTATCTCATTGTTTCATCTGTAGGAGGTTAAAGGTGAAACCAGCTCAGCAAGTAACAGCTCCATTACCCAGAGACAGAGTCACAGAATCACCGCCCTTTGAAGTTGTTGGGATAGATTTTGCAGGTCCCCTGTATGTTAAGTCTAGTGGACAGCCCAAGAAGGCATACATTGCACTTTTCACTTGTGCTGTCACTAGGGCAGTGCATTTGGAGTTAGTTTCAGACCAGACTACTGAACATTTTCTCTTAGCTTTGAGGAGATTTATTGCAAGGCGAGGGCTGTGTAAGGTAATTTACTCAGACAATGCAAAAACATTCAAAAGAGCAGATCAAGATCTAAAGGAACTGTGGAAGTCATTCAGAGGATCAGAGCTCACAGAGTTTTTCACTGACAAGGGCATCACCTGGAAGTTCATTGCAGAGAGAGCTGCGTGGTGGGGTGGCTTTTGGGAGAGACTTGTGAGATCTGTTAAAACATGCCTAAAGAAGATCCTAGGGAAAGCTTCACTAAGTTTTGAGGAACTCACAACCATGCTTACAGAGGTAGAGGCTGTGTTGAACTCCAGAGCCCCTCTCCTATGTACATGAGGATGCTTCAGAGCCCCAGCCACTCACACCCTCTCATTTCCTAGTTGGGAAAAGACTTACCTCTCTACCACCAAAGACTATGATCCCACCATCTCAGGCAAAAAAATGTAAGCAGAGAGGATATGGGCAGAAGATGGAGATATCGGCAGAGACTCTTGACCAGCCTTTGGAACAGCTGGCGAAAGGACTACTTGATGGACTTGAAATCAGCTCACAAGTGTGACACACCTACACCCACTGTGCTGAAAGTGGGAGATGTCATCCTGATCGGAGAAGACAACGCACCGCGGCAGACCTGGAAAATAGGCAGGATAACGGAACTGTTTCCAGGGAGAGATGGACTAATTCGGTCCTGTACTGTCCGTACTTCTATGGGCAGTCTGTTGAGGAGGCCTGTTCAGCTGATATATCCTTTGGAAATTAATTAAGTGATGGACTGAATAGTAATGAACAATTGTTCATCGGGCGGGAGTGTTGTGAATTGTTATTAATTGAAGATTAGTTTATTAAAGGTAGATTATTCATTATTTGAAGTTAAGGGTAAACTAACATGATTTCTGTTGTTTAGTTAAGAAAAGGTTAATATAAATGTTTAAATGATCTATTTACATTATTTACAGGAAATATGGGAGAATATTTTACTTTATCTGTTATTAATGGATATTTGATATCAATCTTAATGTGTTTTAATTTGGAAGGGGATACCTTTATTGTGAAGTGCAGGAAGTGATGTGTGAGAATGTTCTCGTTAGTTTTAGTATTGATTCAAGTAAGTGAAGACGATAGTCACATGAATAGGGATGGGTATCGTTTGGGTTTTTTCCGATACCGGTACATAACCGATACTTTTAAAACGATACCGGTGCCTAAACGGTGCCAGAACCGATACTTTTTTTTTTTTTTTTAATTAAAGACATTAGGCTTATTTATTGCCAAGGCAAATAGTTTTCTTCAAATTTAACAATATATTAACTGTTTAAGGTATACTATAAATAAAAATACAAAACACTTGGCTTCAAACCTTTTAACTTCAACTATGAACAATATATTAACTTATAACAACTGTTTACAGTATACTTAAATAAATATAAATAAATACATAACACACTCTGTACACACACTTCACACTTCAGTAATACTTTTGCAGAAATATGAGCATGTTTGCCTTCAGAGTAAAAAAAATATTAATTAGTTTGCATTTATTTAAACCCACTGGTTTCGTGAATGTGTACTGCCCCTTTAAGAGTTTAGCTTCAGAGCCTCTTGAGTTCTCTCCCCCAAACACGCAATTTTGTTGTTGCATATGCTGCACGTCGCGTTGTTTGAATCTTTTTGTGCGAAATACAGCCACACTTTTGATCGTTTACCTTTTGACATTTTCTCCGTTATATTGATGGCTAGCTCTGTTTGTGCTTGCTCTGTGCAAGGCTGCCTGCTCTTCGCTGTCAGACTGTTGCAATGTTATTGTAGCGTCCGAGTGCTCTCTTAAGAACTCACATTGAGAAGGAATATCTTTGGATGAGACGGTAGCTCTCCGTTTAATAAAGCGTATCCAACTTCTGCTTAGAACAACCACACTTATCTTGAAACCGAAACCACACGCAAGTCAACCCATTACCATGGCAACTACTCAACACAAATCTCGTTTCCACTAGTCCCATACGGAATGCAGCGTGAGCGACACAGGCGAGAGTCTACATTGGGAGATGGAGCAGTTTTATATGTGCCCCACGAAATCTGTTAGCAACACAAAAAAGTATACAGATCGTACTCAGAAAGATCTACGCCACTAACGTTACATCTCGTTAGCTATCGCTAGTTTTGTTAAATTATAAAAATTAAAAAAAAAAAAAAAAAAAAATCTGATCAGGCACCGAAAGGAAGCACCGAAATCTGCGTTGCATTTCGGTCCGGGTAGGTATCGGTTGTATGGAACCGGTGCCGTATTGGTACCGGTTCTCGGTACCCAACCCTACACATGAACCTGCCTTATCTAATTAATAGTTTAATCCGAAAGCCTTCTTCTTTGTAATACTGCTTCACATTTGGAGAGTAAAATATTACGTTTATAAAGAAAAACGTTTGGTCATCATTCGAAGCTTCCACTACACAACACTTTAAGAAGCTGAGGGTAATGAGGTTTAAGAGGCTGAGGGTAATGGGGCTCGGTATGGGCATGGGCTTTAAGAAGCTGAGAGTAATGGGGTTTAAGAGGCTGAGGGTAATGGGCCTAAATTTCCCTCGGGATCAATAAAGTATCCATCTATCTATCTTTCTATCTATCTAAGAGGCTGAGGGTTATGGGGCTCGGTATGGGAATGGGGTTTAAGAGGCTGAGGGCAATGGTGCTTGGTATGGGCATGGGCTTTAAGAGGAGGGGGGTAATGAGGTTTAAGAGGCTGAGGGTTATGGGGCTCAGTATGGGTAATGAGGTTTAAGAGGCTGAGGGTTATGGGGCTCAGTATGGGTATGGGGTTTAAGAGACTGAGGGTTATGGGGCTCAGTATGGGTATGGGGTTTAAGAGGCGGGGGGTAATGAGGTTTAGGAGGCTGAGGGTTATGGGGCTCAGTATGGGTATGGGGTTTAAGAGGCTGAGGGTAATGGG
>NC_137927.1:32669826-32679826 GCF_963457725.1 Sprattus sprattus
AAGCCAAGAGCACCTAAGATTATAAATAAATAAGCAAAAAGAAAGAAAGGATAAATACAGGTAGAGACAGACAGACAGACAGACAGACAGGCAGACAGACAGACAGACAGACAGACAGACAGACAGACAGACAGACAGACAGACAGACAGACAGACAGACAGACAGACAGACAGACAGACAGACAGACAGACAGACAGACAGACGGATAGATAGATAGATAGATAGATATTTTACAACAAAGAGACTACATTGATAACACTATACTATGCAGAATAAGATAAGTAAGCACAACCACAGAAAGTAATCAGTAACTGTACGTATCCTTGCGTGTTTTACAACAAAGAGACTACTGTACAATGATAACACTATACAATGCCTAATAAGAGAAGTAAGTACAACCCCAGAAAGTGTTCAGTAACTGTACGTATCCTTGCATGCCAGTTTAGTTGGACTTAGAATGGGGCTATAAATCAGATGATTCTTTCAAAAACTATGCAAAATCCCATTTAGGACATTCCATGGACTCGTGGTTTTTGCATATGTGAGTTTTGGCACACTGCTCTCTTAATACGTATAGTAATTAGGACACAAGTTTGCTTAATGGGGCACGGCATTCTCAAAGTATGTCTAATGCTTCCCCAAGTGTTGCTTCCAGCTGGTGCTCCTTCATCCTCCTCCCCTCTCTGAGTCGGGCGCTGAACGAGTCCATTGCACTCTACTAACAGCAGGTGTAGGACGCTGAACTGCTGAGGTTTGATATTTTATTTGTTATTTTTTTGTATTCAGCTTCAAGCCGAGGCCTGGCTGAGGAACCAGTCGAGGGCAATTTTACTTCATGCTGCGTTTGTCCTCGGCGTTGTCAGTTTAATGACGGGGCGCACCGGAGAAGTGCTGAGCATTATGAGACGGAGTGGTTCACAGGTTGTGTTTGCTTTGTTAGTTCCTCTTAGAAGGAGCAGCGTGTGACAGAGAAATTGGATTCTATTAAGGTGACAGTTTGAGTTTTGGAAGGATCAATAGAACCTTGCAGAAACCTCACATAAAAGCATATTGAGTCAGACAGTTTCATAGCTTAACTCCCTGTAAGTACAGGTCAATCTCAGTGGTCTTAAGTGTGTTATGCTAATTTAACTGATAGAGCACCTGATAGTGCAACTCGAACATCATGAGTTCAACAACCTGGAAAGACTAATACTGTCAGGAACATATACATACAGTATATGTACTTTATGTCGCTTCGGACCCTAACATCTGCATGTCAATGTGTAATCAGAACTGAAGAAAAGACCCCAGAGGTATCTCTTTAGTGCAGCCATTTCAGCCATATGCACAGCTGCTTAAGGCATACAAGGTTTCACACATACCCTTAAGGACACTCAGTGTTTTAATTGTTGCAATTATTACAGCCCTGACAGGGGATCTTTTACTCAACTCTGAGAATCATCTTGTGTTATCGCACTCTGAAGAGTAGTATGCAGTGGTCACCATCCTGAGCCCAAGATGGCTGGCATCTTAAAATAATCTCACTCCCTTGATGTTCAATTAGGGGTGGCTCAAAACTAGGTTTGCATGACCCAAAAGATGCATTCGCACATGTCCGTTTCCTCGTACTCTCGTGCAGGCCGTGCTCCGACTATCTGAAACATTAAGCATAAATTAATGAGTGTAGTTCTTTAAAGTAATCCCCATCACTTAAATTAATTTAAGCCCTCCGATGAGTACAGGAGGCTCAAAGCAACTTACCAGCTGCTGCCTGCACAGTCCCTGACCACTCCTCTGAACCCTGGTGGCTGGTATAGATATTGATGTGTAAACGTCTGCCAAACCCCATCTCCTCCAGTTGGACAGCAGCCAGGTGTAGCAAGGAATTACCCACAGCACTCTCACACAAACCCTGGCATAGCATAGACACTGACATCTTTTTTTTTTTTAATGACAACAACTGGTTGCAGTGCGTTTTAGATAGTGGCATACAACAGATGCTTTATTTACAACACACTTCCAAAGCGATACAAAAATGTGTGTTTTCTCAGCTCCCCCTTCCCCCCCTCCATACACACACACACACACACACACACACACACATACACACACACACACAGGGATCTTTAAAAGAATGCCTGAGGCCAGAAGCAGTGTACTGTGTTCATCTCTGCATTCTGAAGACCCCAGCGGTATCCTTGGTAACTAGCGATCAGTTGACTCCTTAAAGAGGCCTGGCCTGGCCTGGCCACGGGGACCCCGTCCCTCCCAGACTTCACAGCACAGCAGCACATCCACAGACGCACTAAACAAATATCTGGCTGAAATAGCCTTTTGATGTGCGCCACTGCATCACAAGTAATATTCTAAGGACACATACTGTATGGGACAGGAATGGATTCGCCCACACATCCCTTACTCTCACTCTGGTATCCCTCTAGGCCTTACATATATGTTTGTGTCTCTCTGGCCGCATAAATCATAGATCTCATAGATATTTTTGACCATCAAGTCGTCCAGTCTCAATGGAGTTGTTTACCGCAGCCCATGGGCTCAGAAAAGGCATTTGCAACGTTAGGTTAGCAGCACTTGTTATCTTTGTCACGGTTGCATTTGTTTTTATTTGTTAAATTATGTGAAATAGCCTTTTGATGTGCGCCACTGCATCACAAGTAATATTCTAAGGACACATACTGTATGGGACAGGATTCGCCCACACATCCCTTACTCTCACTCTGGTATCCATACAGGCCCTCTAGGCCTTACATATATGTTTGTGTCTCTCTGGGCTGACCGCTGCTCTGAAAAAGCATTTGCTTCGTTAGGTTAGCAGCACTTGTTATCTTTGTCACGGTTGCATTTGTTGTCAAAATTAGGTGTAGGGACAGTCTAACACATCATCATTTGAAAAGCCACCAATGTCTCAATTCATTTCAGCATGGTTGGAAAGAACTGTGTGTGTGTGTGTGTGTGTGTGTGTGTGTGTGTGTGTGTGTGTGTGTGTGTGCGTGTGTGTGTGGAGATATAGTTTCCGTAGCCTTGTGTTCCCACCTTTTGACCTTCTTTCATTTCCCAGTGAATTTGACCACAGATTGTCCTGCAAAAGAGCCCATGTTCGCCATTAGCCCGTTGCTATTTTAAATGTTATAAAAACCTGTTTGGGGATGGAGTCAGGAATAGAGTTACCACAAGGAGCTCCACGATCAATCCACAGCCATTTGCCTTTCCTAGCCTCCATCTCCCCCGCAGGTTGTACAGGGGAGAGGAAAAGACTCACATATTAGGTGACATAGACCCATTTAGAGAGCAATTTAAGGCACTCCGCAACTGCTGCTTCTGGTGAAGAAGTCTATAGCCTCTTAATTAACCCGTATCATTGTTACATAAAAGGCTCTAAAATATTACTCTTTGTTTTCCTGTCGCCTCTCCTCCCTCAGGCTAAAGTAACAGGCTTTTAAGTCTGAACCAAGAAGTATCAACCTCTTAGCCACAGCCGAGGGTTCACAGAGAAGCAGGGAGTGGGAAGTAATTTAACGCCAGTCGGAAGTCAGAAATCGAACCCAGGGAAATGTGCTCAGATACATTAGCGGGCTTTAATACGGGGACACCGAATGATTGATGAAAAGGTGCAAATTGAAGCATCTATGGGAAGTCGAGGTCACCGGAGCGGCAGCAGAAATTGAATGGTGGCTAGCGGCTATTTTTTACCAAAGCCTTAGCAAATATGATTCGTCCTGTTTGTTGTGCATTTAGCCTCCATTGCTAATTGGTTGCTGAACGAGCGTTCCCTTTCCATTATCTTCATGCGTTCACATGTCAATTTACTCTCAAAACATGCACTCTCCCCTTTCTCCGAGGAGCATTTCCGAAAATGAGGTGATTCAGTCGCCTCCTACCAGGAAAAGGCACGCATTCAATCTGCTTAACTCCTACTACCGAATTTAATTTTAATTAAACAGTTAATGAGGCATGGGATTAATGCCAATGGCTTTTTAAAGAAAACATCTATAAATCATTAAGGCCCCATTTGAGAGGAAGAAGGAGACGTGCCTGTGGTGGGGGGTGCGGACCCCCCGCACGCACACCCACACAGTCCCCTCTCTCTCTCTCTCTCTCTCTCTCTCTCTCTCTCTCTCGCTTTCTCTCTCTCTGTCTCTCTCTCTGTCTCTCTCTCCCTCTCTCTCTCTCTCTCTCTCTCTCTCCCTCGCTCTCTCTCTGTCTCTCTCTCTGTCTTTCTCTCTCTCTCGCTCTCTCTCTCTCTAGCTCCCATTGGCTCCCTTCCTCCCCCTCTCCTGGGCCTGATGGTGTCGGCCTTGGGCCCGGCGAGCAGATTGAGTGTCGAGGTGTGTACTGAGTGGCTCTGTGTTTATTGTGCAGACTGTGTGTGTGTGTGTGTGTGTGTGTGTGTGTGTGTGTGTGTGTGTGTGTGTGTGTGTGTGTGTGTGTGTGTGTGTGTGTGTGTGTGTGAGTGTCGAGGTGTGTACTGAGTGGCTCTGTGTTTAGTGTGCAGACTCAGACAGAGCGTCTGTCTCAGATGCGGGCAAGGAGCTCACAGACTAGCACCAAATCCCCACAGCTTGGGCTGTCTGACATTGACTCTCCTACACTGAAGGTCAGGAGCTGGGTGAGCGGAGCGCCAGCGGTTTTTGTTTTGTTATTCTGAGGTGTGTGCGCGCACTTGTGTGTGTGTGTGTGTGTTTATGAGTGAATGTGTAAGAGAGAGGTAGAGATTATGAGCATGGGGGAAAAAAGGAAGAACGCAGAAAGCCTGTGAATCACAAATGGCTTTTCTTCTAGAAGACTGGATGCTATGCTACCCTCCGCTCCTTCTAGGCCTCGTTCCGTTTGACAACCCATCTTCCTCCGATTGTCCACATGCAGACACATCACAGAACCGAGAATACCAGAGGGAGGGGGGGGGGCAGCATGAGTTATGGGCTGTATGACAGGATTGCCTGAATATGTTTTAAATCCGTGAGAGCTAAGCCTACTGTTGGAGAGCAAGTGCTGTCTTTCACATGGACGAGCATCTTGGTAATCCATCAGTGCTCTTTGAATAGTTATTAGATTTAAGCCCCCATTAGGGTTTCTAAATTAGAGTTTGAGCCTATCTTGTCAGAGATGGGGATGGGGTCATCGTCGGCTGAGGGATCTCTTACATTAGGAAAGGTCATGTTGAATGTTAAGGTAATATTTTTTATGAGGCCATTAAATACAACACAAAAGACTAGACGTGTGTGTGAATGTCACAGTAGAGGCATAATGCGTCACACACACTCACCCCTTATTGACAAAGAAGGTGCGATACAGGTTCCATCTTGACTTCCATTAATATAGTGCCAGCAGCAATCATCGGGGTCCAAGGCGTTTGTTCAAAGACCCCAAATGGCAGAAGGTTGAAGGATGAACAGCTTTATTAGGAACAAGAGCACTTTAGGATGTGTGTGCAATTAGGGCCAAGAAGGTCTTGAGGCAATAAAATGTGTGTGTGTCATAGCGCCCCCTATGGACAACATTTCACCAAATTTGGCGTACATGACTATCTTCATTGCGGGCCTTGCCTTTATAAAAAACGTTGAACATTTTTGACTATGACAATCTTACAACTTTGTTTGTAGTGATTGTGTTGTAGTGATTGTGTTGTAGTGATTGTGTGACTGTTGTTGCAATTGTGTTGTAGTGAGCGTGTTGTAGTGAGTGTGTTGTAGGGATTATGTGGTAGTGATTGTGTTTTAGTGAGTGTGTTGTAGTGATTGTGTGACTGTTAATGTAATTGTGTTGTAGTGAGTGTGTTGTAGTGATTGTGTTGTAGGGATTATGTTGTAGTGATTGTGTTTTAGTGAGTGTGCTGTAGTGATTGTGTGACTGTTAATGTAATTGTGTTGTAGTGAGTGTGTTGTAGTGAGTGTGTTGTAGTGATTGTGTTGTAGGGATTATGTTGTAGTGATTGTGTTTTAGTGAGTGTGTTGTAGTGATTGTGTGACTGTTTTTGTAATTGTGTCTTTGTAATTGTGTTGTAGTGAGCGTGTTGTAGTGCTTGTGTTTTAGTGAGTGTGTTGTAATGATTGTGTTGTTGTGATTGTGTGTTCCAAGTTTGGTTACATTTGGACCTTTACCTCAGTCTCGCTGCTTGGACCCCTGATGGTGATGTATTGTCTTTAACCCGGTGCCTTAACTGAGACATGAGATGTGACAAGAGAAGGATATAATTGTGGGCCAAGGCACATTGTGCTGACAGAGACAAATGGCTTGGCCTTTGAGGTAAGACTGCAGCCAGCCTTGCAGGTACTGTTATGTGGAGCACTGTGGCTTTGAGTGGCACCCCAGCCTGGGACAGTAGGACAGAAACATTTCTTCAACTGTCACAAGGACAGGTGTGCGTAGGCCGTGGGGTTATGCATCTGCTCCTTGGCTCACTCTATATTGGAATTGGAATCTATGTAAAAAATAAGGATCTGTGCTTCGGTCTTTGTGTGCATGTTTGCCATGTTATGTACGTGGGTGTTTGTGGTACAAGGGAAAGTACATTTTGATTTCTTTATTTCTGCAGAACTGACTCACAGAGCAGGTGATGTACAGCAGCTTGAAGCATACACTCTTCTCTTAATTCTATTTACTTCAAGTTACTTGATTGTTTGAATATTTCAGTACTTGCATAACATACAACATTGTATCTTATTAGTGTTTACTGGATCTTGCAGTCGTCTGACATGCACCAGTGTAACAGGCCCCATTACATTATGGAGCAATAAAGCACGCTTAATGTCAGACTGCAAGATTGTGCATCGACATGCTTTAATTTCCTTGTCTGCTATTTGTAACAATTAAGACAGGGTACATCCATGTGTCCTGGTGGAAATACAATTTAAAGACTTATTTTCCTGACAAAGGCTCCACATACGTATAGCATCACAAAGCAAAGCGATCAAGAATTGATTGGTTTATCCGTCTTTGGCACTATTGATCGGGGCATTTTGATGAGATTCGCAGGATAACGTCATCGGCATACATTTCACTATACATTATCTCTGTATTATCAGACATCCTTGTCAGTCTACTGTGTATTTATCTCAGTATTTGGTTGTCTCGCATATTTCCTACCGCAAGAAAGTGTGTGTTGTATAGCCGATCAGACAGATTGTATGTTTGCCATGTGTGTAACTGTGTGTGTGGGTGTGCGCGTGTGTGTGAAGGGTGTGAGTATGTGTGTGTGTGTGCGCGTGTGTTTGCTGGGTGTGAGTGTGTGTGTGTGTGTGTGTGTGTGCGTGTGTGTGTATTATTTGTTTACGTGCATGAAGTTCTATATACATTGGCACTAGATAACTACCAATCTTAACTGAGGGAGATAAATATTATCAGGTTAAATTAGGTGAAAAGCTTTTGACCTGAATTTGTAAAATATCGGTACAGAAAACAAGGCTATGAAGCAGAAAACAAGGCTATGAAGCAGATGTCCAAATGGGAATATGCCATCTGTAGGTTATTCATTCAATGACTTTTACTTTTAAGTATTACTTTTAAGTATTACAAAATGAACTCCTCCATGCTCAGAGAGTTCACCCTATCCTCAAATTCAATGAGACTGGCCCAGCATTGATACACAGTGAAGGAATAGGTTAGGTCTTCACAGCAGAAGATACACAGTGAAGGAAAAGGTTTAGTCTTCACAGCATAAGCCAGAAGTCAACATCTGTTCATGTACTCCATGCACTCATATTCATCAATTAAACATCGCACAACCTTATTGATTAACGATGAACGCGTATAGAAGTCAAGCTGCATAGCTCCAAGGATCTACAGTATTCTGTACTATGTCTTTTGACACAGGAAGTGGTGTGTATCTCTTACAAATGGAATGCAACCCTGCTCTTGGGCAGAAAAAAATGAACAAGAAACTAGCCATGCCTTTGCCTGGAATATAAAAGAACAGACACTAATTCTGTGCCTGCTCACTTTGATGGCAACACTGGTATTGACTGCTAGATAATCTTTTTGCAAGTTTTACAAGTTCAGGGTGGGTTTAGGGCGGTCAAGCTGTGCGGCTGGTTTCTTCCCGTCTGACCTTGTGAAAGTGGGGTTGACGTTGAGTGAGATCGCGATCAATGGCTTCGGCCCTTTCTCTTCTTGTGAGCGCTGCCAGCTCCGGCGATGACTGTCCTGACTCCGCTGGTTTTCTGGGTTTCTCGCCGTGCCCCCTCGATGCAGTTTCTGTGATAAATAAGTAAAAGCTCCACAGAGAGAGAGAGAGAGAGTGAGAAAGAGAAAAAAAGGAAGGAAGAGAAAAAGAGAGATAGAATGAGGGATGAATACACACCCTAAATAGAAGTTGACAGTTCACCTGCTCTGAGATACAAGACAGTTGAGGTTTTTGGCTTTTTTTGCTGACTCTGTTCGGTCAGGCAGGCAGACGGAGCCTCGACTGAAGCCAGTCTTTTCAGCCCCCTGGCCCACTCAAGCCACGAGGAAGACCCCCCTGGGACAACAACACTCCTATAAAGTGGCCTTACAAAGACAACAGACAAGCCATGCATGGAGGAAACATCCGTGCTCTCGAGAGGTGAAAGGTTTAAGAGCAGAGTGGAGGTTTTGAAATAATAATGACCCTCCTCTATGTTCTGGTACCATCCCTCTCTCTCTCTCTCTCTCTCTCTCTCTCTCTCTCTCTCTCCCCCTCTCTCCCTCCCTCTCTCTCTCTCACTCTCTCTCACTCTCTCTTTATACCTTTTTCTTCCCGGCCCCTTATGCATTTGGTATGACCACACACAGACCACGTACAGACCATACACAGACCATACACAGACCATACACAGAGGACACAGACCATACACAGACCATACAAGGAGGACACAGGCCATACACAGACCATACAAGGAGGACACAGGCCATACCGACCATACAAGGAGGACACAGGCCATACACAGACCATACAAGGAGGACACAGGCCATACCGACCATACAAGGAGGACACAGGCCATACACGGAGGACACAGGCCATACACGGAGGACACAGAGGACACGATAAGGCTCTCTGCCTCTGCTTCTGCGATGTTTTATTTTTAAGCACTGCTCTGTCATCTGAAACCATCCATCTTTAGCAGGGCCCCCGCACTATGACTGGCAAGGCATTACATGGTTGATTACCAGTAATTCCCTTGCTTGCCGGGAAGAGCTTCTAAGCAGCCTTCCTTGTAATTCCTCCTCCCTTCCTGCCAACCTGTACAGGCGCTCTGTGACATCGCAATATCTTTTCCCTATCCATCTGGGACCTTTGCTCTGAGACTGTCCGCTAATGGCCCTGTAAATCACATTTCAACTGTCTCCACATCTCAACTAGACAAATGCCGTCTCAGGATTTGACAGCCAGAAAGCAATTTGGCAAGACTAAGTATGCCAAAGAAGAGGGTGTTTAGACACGAAGGCTAGTCATTTGAGTATGACAGATGTGAATACGGAAGTGTGTCTGTCACAGTAGTGTGAGTGTCACTATGTTTTTAATCTGTGTACAGTCTGTGTTTAGGTCTAGCTGACATACGTAGCTCTTAACTTTAACCTTTTGTATCTCCGAGCATGTTGATTAGAATTCATTACCGAGATAGAATTCCTTTAAGATCTTTTTCCTCAGGATGTCCTCATGGACAAAAGAGCTCCCACAGCTTTATTTTTAAGGTCTATGACCCACTCTGCCACAATCAAATGTTTTGTCGAATACTTTTTTATACTTTTTCAAAGATGGTACTTTTTATCACTGGCTTTGATAGTCATTGGCTTGAACAGAACGACACATGCAGCAGAAATAAAGGTTGTTCTACTGGGACTAATTCCCGAGATGTGACGTGTATAAGAATGATGCACACAGCGGGGACAGCAGACTTTCAGGAAAGAGGTGTATTTCCACACACACACACACACACACACATACACACACACACAGGAGAGGTGTATTTCCAGAGCCGATTTATAACCGTGGATAAATGTGTCCTCGTCTGAAGAGTTGACACGATTAACTTTCACCCACTG
>NC_137927.1:32684826-32694826 GCF_963457725.1 Sprattus sprattus
ATCACAGGCGCAGCACATGTGGGCCGTAGCACTACTTAGACATCAATAAAACACTTTGCAGAGATTGTACATCCCTTCACTTTCTCAAGCCAAGCGCATCTTCAGAAAGTAGAGACAAAAAAAAAATGACTTGGCATGTCCAGTGGTGCTGACAACTAGTGGTTTCTCAAGTGCTTTAAGGGGCCAAGGCATCATATTCCCTCTCATTAATTTCTGTTTTATAGTGTGCTTAATATGTTATTGACTGAATTAGAGTAAAGATTAATGTGTTGTTAAATTATGTTGGCTCAGGGTGCTGTCCCTGTTAAAAGAAGTGCTCCGTCAGCCCTATTGCAGATTATATTCCACGTATTAGTCTAACCGCATGTCATCTGCTCCAAGGGCACGCTCGTATCAACTTACCCGACCAGGGACGCCTCGCAAGCAAACAAACATTACCCACACTGAGAGCACTCAATTAATTCTGAGAGGGTGCAGGGTACATTTGTCAAAATGCTCGAAGAAATCCTGAAAAGGAGTTCAAAAAAGACGTATGCGGAGGCAGCATCAGCGGCAACAGAATGCTTATTTTAAGATGCACAGGAGAGCTGAAACAACTTTCTGACAGTTTCATCATGCATTTCTTCGACACTCTGTTCTTGAAATTGACACTGTTGGCTTTGATCAAAGCCCAAAACAGAGCCGTGATATTCTGAAAGAAGTGTTTCATATGATTGCTGTGACGGAGTACATATCTTCAAAACACTGCCAGTGCTTCAAGGAAGATGTGTGTGCGCGCTGCATGAGTGTGTGTGTGTGTGTGTGTGTGTGTGTGTGTGTGTGTGTGTGTGTGTGTGTGTGAGTCTGTGTGTGTGAGAGTGCATGTTGCATGAGTATGAATGTGTGTGTGCTGCATGACTGTGTGTGTGTGTGTGTGTGTGTGTGTGTGTGTGTCTGTGTGTGTGTGTGTGTGTCTGTGTGTGAGTGTGTGTGCAAGTAGCATGAGTGTGTGTGTGTGTGTGTGTGTGTGTGTGTATGTTTGTGTGTGTGTGTGTGTGTGTGTGAATGAATAAGAACGGAAATCTGAAAAAGCAGAGGCAGAGAGAGAGAGAGAGAGATGTATGGTGGCATCCACGTTCAGAGCATACATCAAAACAGGTTTCCTCCTGATGAATGTGAGTCTATTTGTCCTCCGCATCCAAATGATTAATACACAACATTAGGAGCAGGACATGAACCAAAATGAATGGGTTACAATGTAAAACGCCTCTAATAGTGACGCTCCTTTTGTAGTTAAAAGCGCCCGCAGTGGCACATCTCGCCCTCCTCGTTAATCACAATCAAGTCCACGGAGGAAGCCGTGGCTCGCGCTGGCCTGGTTTGTGACAGACGTCGCTCCTCACCGCACAGTGCGTGTGTGTGTGTGTGTGTGGGTGGGTGTGTGTGTGTGTGTGTGTGTGTGTGTGTGGGTGTGCGCGTGTGTGTGTGTGTGTGTGTGTGAAGCCGTGGCTCGCCGCTGGCCTGGTTTGTGACAGACGTCACTCGTCAGCGCGCAGTGCAAGCAGTGTGTGTGTGCGAGCCCACTGAGGATGCCATCGAGCTTGTTAGAAGGCAGAAGATAACGCTCTTTTCTGTTTGTTGGTTTTTTTCAGGGGGGTGCTATCAGACTTGAGACACACACACACACATGTACACACACACACGCACACACACACACACACACACATGTACACACACACACGCACACACAAACACACACACACAGACACACATGTACACACACACACATACAGACACAGCTGTGCTATCGCTTGGTCATCTGCTGTCGGCAGTCTCTCCTTCCTGATGTTGTTACCTGGAGGGATATCCCAGGGAATTCATAATGTTTACCAGGACATCCAATAGGCAGGGCACTGCTTCAGAACGATAGTCCATGGTAATTAGTTAGTTTGGTTGGAATGCTTCCTTGATTAACATTGTTTGTGTTAACTTCAGTGAGGTAGAAGCTAAATTAGCTTGCTATTTTGGAACAAATCGTTTCTTGAAGAAAAATGGAAACATTATTACATTATTTATTTATTTTTGGGGGGTGGGGGGTGGGGGGGTGTTGTCAACATCAGAGAGTCTCTCCGGCCCTCCATCTATAATGTCACATCATATGAGACGCCTCTCAAGTCAAAGGCACAGTCCCCCCCCCCCCTTCTCATTTCCCAGATGGGCCATTTGGAGTGTGATGAGAATCTGAAGCCGTGAAGAGAAGCACCTAAACACAGGCAGTGTGTGTGTGTGTGTGTGTGTGTGTGTGTGTGTGTGTGTGTGTGTGAAGCACCTAAACACAGGGCGCTGGGTCACACACTCATCTGCTCCCCTCAGCTCTGGCGTCACCCACATCAGCAGCACCTGGCAACAATCCACATTTCACACCTTTTCACCTGCGTTCTGTTTTATTCCTCTCTGTTCTGGTTTAAAGGGGTTTTCATCCTGCCAGTTCTCTGCCCATTCTCTCCCCATGGTATTTATTTATTTATGTTTTTATTTATTTTTTATTAGTACGCCCTTGCAAACTGTCTCGTCGTGCTCAGAGCAAGGGGATGGGTTGGAGTGGAGGGGTTGGGGGGAGGGGCTAACTGGGGGTGGAGGGGAGGTGCTGGGATGTCTAGGGGTGGGGGGGTGGGGGGGGTTGGGTGTAGAAGGGTTTGGGGGGAGGGGAGCCACTGGATCCCTGGCGCTCCAGAAATGCTGCCTTTTACAATGAAGGAAACATGAAAGGCCTTTTGATGTTGGAAAGGTTCACCTTGCTCTCAACAACACTGCTAGCTTGAGCAACAAGCACAGAGACAGTTTGTCTGAGGACAGCTCTAGTGTAATATGCAGCCTGGTGCGGGAGTGTTTTGTGTGTGTGTGTGTGTGTGTGTGTGTGTGTGTGTGTGTGTGTGTGTGTGTGTGAAGGTGTGTGTGTGTGTGTGTGTGTGTGTGTAGGTGTGTGTAGGTGTGTAGGTGTGTGTGTCTGTGTGTGTGTGTGTGTGTATGTGTGTGTGTGTGTGTGTGTGTGTGTGTGTGGGTGTGTGTAGGTGTGTGTGTGTGTGTGTGTGTGCAGGTGTGTGTGTGTAGGTATGTGTGTGTGTGTAGGTGTGTGTGTGTGTGTGTTGGTGTAGGTGTCTGCGTGTCTGTGTAGGTGTGTGTGTTCGTGTGTGGGGTATACATACATTTAGATAGAGGTAGAATGCTATTCAAAATGAATTTGAAGATGAAAGCTATAAAAGAGGATTCATGCAAATGGAAGATCGTTTATTTTTAATCACATCCAGCGGTACAGTGGTCCCTGGCGCCAAGAGACGCATATTGCCTTTTGTTTCCAGAAACAAGATCATAAAAAAGAGCAATATATGAACGCCACCAGAAAACTAAAACTTTAAATCTATTTTTCTCCGTAGCCCTCAAACTTTGTGCTTTTGACAACATTATTATATTAACTGCTCATGTGGTGCATACTGATGGAGTTATGCTGAATAAACTAATAGAAATGAAAAAATATATAATAAAATAAAAGTAGTAGTATACACAAACGCTCTGTTTATGAATATTTTTCCCTAATTATGAATTATGAGCTCCCCCACTTTCACAGACTTTTTGGCCCTCTACGCGGAGGTTGGCTGATTTTTAAACCGAGGTCAACCTGTCCTCTCTGCCCTGCTGTGAGAGAAGGCTGTGGAGAGGAGGTCTGGCCAGGCGGATCCGCTTTACAGTGTTTGTACTGTAGTGCCGATTCATTTGATTTAGACGGCGGAAGAAGTGGAATTAATAATTACTTTTGATTGCAATTCACATCCATCTGACTCACAAAAGTACATTACTTTTTCAGATTAGGTATTTAAATGCTTCTAAATGTACTTGAGAAAGGTAACATCGTAGTGTGCTATTTTATTTTTTGCGCAAAAACGTTCTGATATTGAGATCAATATCTTCAAACCACACAAACACCATGGAGAGCCTCTCCTCTGCGCTTTAAATGCATTGCCTTTAATATGATGTATATCTGCAGAAACATCTGGACAAAGTGGCTGAATCCTCTGGCAGTTCCATCTCCAGAAATCTACAGCATGACATATGGACTTTAAAGGGAGATGGAAAGCTATTTCTTTCCCAGAGCATCTGTGACAACAGATAGGCAGGCAGAGACTTGTCATGGGACTTATGGATGGCAGGCATGGCTCAGACTGAAAACCTGAGAGACAGGATAACCTTGACCAAAACACTAATGGACACTGGGAAAAAAGCCTAGAAAGCGTCCCTTTAAAACTGGGAATATGCTGTTGCCAACACCAGTACAATTGTCTGCTGCACTACTGTCAGTCTTTTAAGGCTCCGTGCCCCCAATTCCAGACAACCTGCTAGTATTTTTTATGGCTAAAGGATTAAACACCTGAGTCTAGAGCTCAGCGTGCTCTTATCTAGCACAGATCCATGCCATGTCAAGCCTTGTCTAATGTGAGTTGGTTTAGAAAAGCTCAGTTCACAATTTGGTGAATCCATTTCTCCCCTGTAATATGAGCTTATTGTTTGGGGGTAAAGGTTCAGGAGACCATCATCATTGTCTTCTTCTTATTACACTTCTGTCATATGAGTCTGTGGAAGACTGTTCATCTGGTGGCGAACTCAGCACACACTTTACAAACACTGTTTTCCACAAGTTTCCTCTCAGTCCTGGAGGAATTGAAACAGGCTTATATATGGACACATAACTCCTGAGACAACAATTGGGTCGACCGCATAGGGTTTTGTGCTTCATTGAACTGACCGTCCCTGCACTGGCTCCCTCTTTTCATGGAAAAAGAGAGAAACTGATGGGGAGAACGAGCACTTAGAGGGGTCCTACTTCCCCGGCGATCCGTGCAGAAACACAGATGCCCCGCCTGGCCTTGACTGTGTTCAGATGTCTGGCTGTCACTCTCAGATGGAGGAGAGAAGGGTGGCCAGCTGGAGGAACTGGTTGATGTGGATGTCTCTAACCATGGCTGACTGGTTTAGGTGGTGTCTTGTGATGCGAGACACTGATTTTTGGGATTCGTGGTCCACTGGAAATGACAGCAAAGATGGTGCTCTTGGAGAGGCGTCTGCACCCTGGTCTCCGGCTGCTAAGTCTGTGCCCCTTCAGCACCGGGGGGTCAGCCTCATGCACGGCACACAGATAGGGGTCACATCCACTGGCGGTAGGTGGCAACGAGGTCCCAGGGCTGGAGCAGGGGAGCCTTCAGGCCTGGGCGCTTTAATGAGCCTGTAGCAGCTGCGAAGCAGGCTTCGACCCGGGGTGCTGTCACCATGATGCGGACACTTCAGACTAGTTGTGTGTGTGTGTGTGTGTGTGTGTGTCTGTGTGTGTGTCTGTGTGTGTGTGTGTGTGTGTGTGTGTGTGTGTGTGTGTGTGTGTGTGTGTGTGTGTGTGTGTGTGTGTGTGTGTGTGTGTGTGTGCTGGCATCACTGCAAACAGCAGGCCAACAGGTCAGTGTCACACCCCCGCTAGAGCAGTAGCAGGTGTAAGGGCGCTAACGTGAGAAGCATGCGGGGGGAGGATCATCATTTTTTATAAAGATTGGCAAGGAAAGTCATACATGTTGTTGGCAGTAGACCAGATTGAACACCTCGCTTTAAACCTGCCATTACCAAGCGCCTGTCAGGAATGGACTTCTATTGTGGAATACTGTCAGGTTTACTTGGTCGTAAATAATGATTAGATTAGATTTAACCTTTGCACCCAGTTAGACGGGTCAAATGTTCATCGTTCAGCTGTTTACATGATCCTCTTGGTCAAACTAAAGGTTTTATGTGTAATACTGGACCGTGGGATTTCTATCCAAGAATCAATACTGTGGTAATGTGATTCATGAGTGTATATTAGCACATACTGTGGGAATGTGATTCATGAGTGTATATTAGCACATACTGCGGTAATGTGATTCATACTGTGGTAATGTGATTCATGAGTGTATATTAGCACATACTGCGGTAATGTGATTCATACTGTGGTAATGTGATTCATGAGTGTATATTATCACATACTGTGGTAATGTGATTCATGAGTGTATATTATCACATACTGTGGTAATGTGATTCATGAGTGTATATTAGCACATACTCTGGTAATGTGATTCATGAGTGTATATTAGCACATACTGTGGTAATGTGATTCATGAGTGTATATTAGCACATACTGTGGTAATGTGATTCATGAGTGTATATTAGCACATACTCTGGTAATGTGATTCATGAGTGTATATTAGCACATACTGTGGTAATGTGATTCATGAGTGTATATTAGCACATACTCTGGTAATGTGATTCATGAGTATATTCCAATCCCTCTGCATTTCTTTTTCTATTTCTATTTCGATAGTGGAATTGTTTTTTTTTGTACTTAATACTTGGCATACTGGCATGTTGGAGCTTGTTATTTTCTTAAATGAATGTACAGTCCAGATATATTTGGTATTATTGCTATGCTAATCATATCAGTCATCAATAGCAGAGGTAGTTATTGTAGCATGTGTGCTAGTTTTAGCTGCAGTATTAGGCTACATGGCCAAAGCTCTGCCACTATATTGTCATTCTTAGTAAGTCATTACATTACCTTTGAAATGCTTCTTTGAAGTGGCAGCAAAGTGAGACCATTCACTTCTCCATTTTATCATTTAAAAGAACTTCCTCTATCAAAGATGTAGACACTCAAATACCAGATCAGAAGACAACTAATGATTCATAAGTCTTTAAGGCAGTTTTTTTTTGTTTCGTTTTTGTTATTGACTTCTCTCAACTCGACAGAAATTACACGCTATATTCCATCTGAAACACAAGGGTTTGTGTGTGTGTAGTCTGGCACTTTACAACCACTGTTATCACTGCCCTTCAATGTGTGCCTTGATGGCAGAGTTTAAACGGGGAGGTTGCCTGTTCTCATCTCCTCCTGGCAGAGGCACCACTGCTGCCCTTGGTCCTGATCATGCACACACACACACACACACACACACACACACACACACACACACACACACACACACACACACACACACACACACACACACACACACACATACACACACACACACACACACACACACTTGTTGGAACAAGACCTCAATCTCTCTCACTATCTCCACTTTAATCAAATCCAAACACCCACCCCCCTCTCCCCCTCCTCTCCTGCCCTGCCACAAAACTGTCACAGGCAGAAAATAAACCCCTGTTCTCATCAGAGAGGGGGCTTCAATTCATTCCTAGGACTGGGAACATTTTATTCAGAAAGTAAGAAAAAAAGGGTAACATGGAAGAGAGAAAAAAAAAGAAGCTGAGAAAAAAAAAAAGAAAAACACCTGCATCCCACATCAGGCAAATCAGTTCTGACTTTTAATTTATTTCGGTAGGAAATGGAAGCCTACATCCTAGCCAGTCAATAGAACTGAGTGGAGGGGGATGGGGGGGTGGTGGAGGAGTAATCAGTCCCCTCTTCCACCCAAGGCCTCCTCCCTGTCAGATTTAATAGATTTTCAGACCGTACAATCTGCTCTGCTTAAGACGCTCCCACCTCGCTCCCAAAACCTGGCCTAAAAACAGCACCCTTCCGTGTCCTTCCTAATGACAACTGAAAATTCCTCACATCTCTCCCGTGTCGAGACGGTGACATGGCAACGCGCGTGCTCTCCGTAAAACGTTTCTGCAATCAGATCAGGTATTCAGTGTCAAGCACACACTCTTCAGATTCCCTTGCGAGCGCTGAGGTCTTCACCCTCGAGCGCGTCAGCAGTCGGTAACCTTGGCTGAGGATTGGTCAAGGATCCAAGGACCGCGCTATGCAACGTGCATGCTGAGCTGCAGGTGACACTACACAGTTGTCTTAATCAGGATATCCAGATTTGACATGCATTCATATGATGACTCGGAAGCCATCTTTAGAGACTACTAAATGACTTGATGTTACACACATTCATATGATGTGAGATGACTCGGAGGCAGTCCTTAGAGACTACTAAATGACTTGATGTTACACACATTCATATGATGTAAGATGACTCGGAGGCAGTCCTTAGAGACTACTAAATGACTTGATGTTACACATAGAGATGTTGCACTGCATATTATATAGATATAAAGGATAACATTTTAAAGTAATTTGAGTTAGTAAATTAGATTCTGTTCTACCACCTTATATTTCCAGTAAAAAACCTTGAAAATATCAAATAGCGATGTATCAAATATCCTTATGAGAGATTAAAGATCATGGATTCTGTTCATTCGGGAGGCTCTAGAAGTCTAGAAATAAATGATATGAGGTGATGGTGATCATTTGTAATAAGGTTGTGATTTTGTAGTCAAAGGGGAAAGGTAATGGTATTCAATTGTCTCCGAAGGTAAATATATTAAGGTCTATCATCTGCACAATGATGTTGCTTCTTACACAACTCATTTTTAATATGTCCAGTTGTTAGTTTCTAACGACGTGCTCATATGCCAAATTCTATAAAACATTACGGGCCAAATGCTCCTACATTCCACGGTACATCTTGCGTTTTACGGCCACGCGACGGAACCATACGTGCGGCTCCCTCGCTGGGTACATTTGTATGCATCTGCTGCCGTGGGAACCCATAAAGACAGACTCAACAGACGGAAATAGCTTCTTCTAGCATCTCAGAATTCAAAACAATCCTTTGACTTGGATTGAAAAGTAATGACAGAAAGCAAGGAAACACACACACGCAGACACACACACACACACAAACATACACACATGAAATGCTCTTTTCATTTCATTTAACAGCGAAATGGAGCAGTGGTTTTTGATGCTATTGCCGGCGGGTGTGACTCAGTCAAGACTGGAGCAGTAAGTGAGTGAGTGGAAGTGGATTGCTGGACTGTCCCTCTGTCCGCCGATCAGACTTTATCTGGATGCTGTTTGTTCTGCTCTGCTCTGGACTAATGAAGCCTCTTTGAGAGGAGGTTCACTGCCAAAGGAAAACAATCACAGCCCCTGGTCACTTCCATTTGGTCTCCACTTTTAGCATTTCACCCACACTCTTAGTGTCACATCGAACCGCCTGCTCACTTAGAGAGACAGAGGGAGAGAGGGAGAGAGAGGGAGAGAGAGAGATAAAGAGAGAGAGAGAGAGAGCTCAAAGGCTTAGCCAACCCGCACAAAATATTTACACAAAGATGGCCTTCACCAATCTGTTTATCTATCTATTGATTGAATCTCCCCGGCGATCAATTTTTGTTTTGTTTGCTAGTCTCAGTGTGGCGAATCACACTGCCATAAATTAAAAGTAGCACCAACAATAACTGACCCTAAAATGACCTTGCCCAAGCTAAGGATATATTTATATAATTGCTTTGGAGTAAAGCTGTATGTTTTGTATGTCATGTGATATGGGAGTTTGTTTGCATGTGTCCATGTGTATGGGTGTGTGCATATAATGTATGCATGTGTCCATGTGTATGGGTGTGTGCATATACATGTTTGTGTCCATGTGTATGGGTGTGTGCATACATGTTTGTGTCCATGTGTATGGGTGTGTGCATACATGTTTGTGTCCATTTGTATGGGTGTGTGCATACATGCATGTGTCCATATGAGATAGGTGTGTGCATACATGCATGTGTCTATGTGTATGGGTGTGTGCATATAATGTATGTATGTGTCCATGTGTATGGGTGTGTGCATATAATGTATGTGTCCATGTGTATGGGTGTGTGCATATAATGTATGCATGTGTCCATATGAGATAGGTGCATGCATACATGTTTGTGTCCATGTGTATGGGTGTGTGCATACATGTATGCATGTGTCCATATGAGATAGGTGTGTGCATACATGTTTGTGTCCATGTGTATGGGTGTGTGCATATAATGTATGTATGTGTCTATGTGTATGGGTGTGTGCATATAATGTATGTGTCCATGTGTATGGGTGTGTGCATGTAATGTATGTGTCCATGTGTATGGGTGTGTGCATATAATGTATGTGTCCATGTGT
>NC_137927.1:32699826-32709826 GCF_963457725.1 Sprattus sprattus
CCCTTAGTCCAGTACTCAGCATGCACTGAGCATTGTGTGGTGTTCTAAATGCTGATCTTAAAAGACTCGGACTTAAAAGACAGTAAATCTGAATTTATTGTTTGTCCTTGGGAGGTGCATTGTAGCGAAGTACAGCAGTTAAAGTGGCCTGTTCCTCTCTTTCACCCCTCACTCTCAAAAGCAGACACACACACACACACACACACACACACACACACACACACAACCACACACACACATACACCCCCCCACACACACACACATATATTCACAACCACACACACACACACACACACACACACACACACACACACACACACACACACACACACACACACATACTGTACACACATACACACACACACACACACACACACACACACACACACACACATACACCTACACACACATACACACACACACACACACATACACACACACACACTTACACACCTAAACACAAACACACTCACATACACATACAAGCCACACTCCTCTACAAACACAAGGACACTCATACATCCAAGTTGCAGGCTTCCTCCTTTGACACAGACACAGACACAGACAGACACACACACACAGACACAGACACAGACACAGACACAGACACAGACACAGACACAGACACACACACACATACACACACACACACACACACACACACACACACACACACACACACACACACACACACACACACACACCACAAACACACACACACACACACACACACACACACACACACACACACACACACACACACAGGCTTCCTGCTCTGACTAGTCTCCATGCGGCAGCATTAGCCCATGAGCTGAGCGTCTGAGTGAGCACTCGAGCTTCACTAATGCATCAAACACCGCTGTAATTTATTATAATTAGCACAATCTCATTTGGGTAAGTAATGACACAGCGACTTTTGATGAATGGCGATTACCCGTTTGTGGATCTCAAAAGAACAGGTGGTGGTTGTTTATTTGTTTATATATTTACCCCCAAAGTTGAGACCATCAGCAGAAAGTCTATCTGGTAATAGCCCAGTAAATACTGTCTAGCACCACGAGGACCTCCGGGTCATAACATGCTTACTTGTCTTCATACACTCTTTTTAACAAACGCACAACCACAGCAGCTATTAAGCAGTCATCTTAACTTCCTTTTTGCATTAACCTCAGCTGCAAATGCCATGAGAGCCAAAGGTATGGGGAGGATCAGATTCCGGCGTGCAGGCGGGACTAATGTTTCCCTCAAACCTTGAAACTGGAGGGAAAGGCGGCAGACTTCTCGCAGGTATGGAGCATGAAGAGCGGGCAGATGGCGGGCACAGCTGTTGCCAGGTTTGGAAGCAGTCTGGTGCCTGGCGTCCTGTCCCCTGAGCTTCTCCCGCCCCACTGGGAATTCAGCGAGAGGCCGCGCGCATTGGAGGGCACACCAGCTTGCGCTGGCACCCTTGCCAAAACCTCACCCCTCCTTTCATTCGCACTTCTCTCATCTCCGCGTCCGTGAACCTTCTGTGGCACACTCTTTAAAACACACTTTGGGATGATGTGCTCCTTGGAACTTGTGAGGAGATAGAGACACTCTTCTTTTCTTCTTCTAATTGCTTCCCCATTAAAGTTTCATAGACACATAAAGCTGTGTTAACATGTGTGCCCATCTTCCTCACACTCCTCTTTCGTTAAAATAAATAGTGGGAGTTTCACAGCGCTTTATGGCTTTGTCTTACTCAACACCTGAGGCTGAACTATCTCCTCCTTTAAATATTACAGTTTACTCTATTCATTGTAACTGCTTTCATGTAAGTGTGGGAATCATTCAAGTCTTGCAGTAGGTAATACAGCACTAGCTCTGTCAGTAATACAGCACTAGCTCTGTCTTTAATGCAACCTTTACTTCAGTAGGTAATACAGCACTAGCTCTGTCTGTAATGCAACCTTTACCTTAGTAGGTTATACAGCTCTGTCAGTAATGCTGTCAGTTATACAGCTCTGTCAGTAATGCAGCAGCTCTGTCAGTAATGCAGTATGCTATACAGCTCTGTCAGTAATACAGCTCTGTCAGTAATGCAGCTCTGTCAGTAATGCTGTCAGTAATGCAGTAGGCTATTCAGCTCTGTCAGTAATGCAGTAGGCTATACAGCTCTGTCAGTAGTGCAGCTCTGTCAGTAATGCAGTCTTTACCTCAGGGCTTTCTGCACTTGCTTTCATTTTTACTCGCTTTTTTTCTTTCATTTTCTTTTTACTTGTAAACCTGATACTCGTTAACATCTACCTACTGTGATGTTATTCACATTGCTGATCTCAATAACTCTCCTGAGTGAATCTCTCACTGTCTAGATGTTTTGCTCTGTACTCGACATGTCTAACATGACAACATGAGTATGTCTGAATGTGTCATCAGGCTGGATGTCATATGCCAAGAGGCGTGTGAGGAGTCCCAGTACCTTCATGTATTAATTTGCTAACAGATAGCATAGCCATCCTCACACAGTTGTTTTACTTGATTATTCGTTTCACGCTAATAAGGAAAGACAATGACGGGATTGATGTGATAGCATATCATTAACAGGATGTCTGCATTATAAAAACCTTTTGTGCTTTGTATTTTTGACACCACTCCGAAAACCTTATTTTCCTCAACAAGTCGGAATGGAGTTTTCTTATTTAATAGCTTTGATATCAGGGAACTCAAACTTCATCCACGGGAAAAGTGGCCCAGACCTTTTCTGAATACTAATGAAACAACACGTCTTCAAATGAAGCACTTCTAAATGTCCTAGTGTGTACAAATCTGCCAGAGCCGCTGTGGTGACACTCAGTGAATTGATTTATGAGCTCTGCAGATTCATGTATTCATATTTTGAAGATCTATTAATCATGGTTTGTCTTTCCTGTACAACAAACAGTCATAAAAAGATTTTTTTTTTGTTTAGTTTTTTCCTAGAGCTATTCAAAAGCCCTCGCACGGCTCATTGATAAAAATGTGAAGTGAAAACCAATGAAGAAATATACCTGGCAAAGTCAAACTAAGAAAAGTGCAGGGTGCTACACTACCTCACTTAAGCTATGAATTTCATGAGATCCTGAGGCCACTGCAAATCAATGGCATCTTTTGTAATTTCATTAAAAATGACGGGGATGATGGAACTGAAGCTTCACAGGAAAATAGGTTTTCATTTTTTAATCTGATAGCTCTTTTTTTTTGTCAATCCTTGTCAGTCAAAGAGCAGAGTTTGTAAGTGTTTGCCATCCCAATCGATACCAGGCCGCACATACATTTTCAAGAAAATGAACTTAGCTCGCTTAAAGATGCTGATAAACAACATTAAAGCTGAGAGATTTGACACGGCAGAGAAAACATTTTCATCCATCAAAGAGCCGGAGGGCCTCGCGGAGGTTTGGAAAGATGTTGTCAGGCTTCTCCACCCGAATGAAATGGAATGAATCAGGTTTTTTGATTTAATCAGAATTTATCTGGCCAAAGTTGATCACATTTAGGACCAAAGAGAGGTAATGTGAAATTGAACTCGATATATGTCATCGTTAAAATCAATACGGGATGAGACTCTCTTGAAGCCTACTTTTAATTTCACTCGTTAAATGTTATGATAAAAGTTCATGGTGCCAGTGAGCTTTTAAAGAGGAGACGGTTACTATAAAGCAGCATTTACCACATGCAGCTCATTTCTGTAACTTCCCAATCTTCATTCTTATTATGGGGGATAACATACTGTATGTATATGTCAAGAAAGGAAATCTACAGTGCCTACGATCCAGTGGTAATTTCACCTAGGCATGCCTGCGTTGAGGACTGTGAGCTCCTGTCCTAGGCATGCCTGCGTTGAGGACTGTGAGCTCCTGTCTTAGGCTCGGAGATCTGCACATTAACGCATTATTATTTTTCTGTTTTTTAAACATTTAGTTTTTGATAGACATGCACGCAAACAACAACAATGAGGGTTGCCCTACACTTGACATCTCTGCCTTTAAACGAGAGCACAGTAGTGAATTCACAGAGAGTTATTCATCAACTGATAGCCAACAGGATGAACTACAATTCGAAATACACTCCTGGGTTCTCATAGCTCACAAGAACTCCAATGCCCACAAACTATCGTCCCAAAATGAACGAGGCGTCTGACAACATGTTTCTGCATGATGTATTGCTGCATTTCTTCACATAGAGAAAAATGAGTGACGGGCTGAAACAAATTAAACTCCAGGCGAAGAGAATGTGAGTTAAGTAAAGTACAGGTAGGCTTATCGCGAAGAAGGAGATGCTAACATACATTTTTAACATAGGAGAAGAGGGTAAGGAGGAGAAGAGAGAGAGTCAGGGGGAGAAGAGAGGGACAGTGAGGAGGAAAAGAAAGGAGGAGAGTAAGGGAGGAGAAGAGAGGGAGAGTCAGGTGTTATCTTGTGTTATACTTGTTAGTCTACTTAAATGGTCTGTCTCTCTCTTGTCTCCCTTTCTCTCTCTTTCTGACAAACACACACACACATCTGTTTGCAGAGTTTAATTGATTAACTATTGATTATTGATTAACTGTCAAGTCCTTGCATCATGGCTTTATATAAGTCCCTGTATCGTGGCTTTATCTTTCTGAAATAGTCCCATAAGGTGCTCCAATATGTGCACGTATACAAAACTTTAACGCTTCCGCAGGGCTCTATTTGAGTCATGCTGGCCCATTAATGCCCAAAGTATGATATGCAGTGCTGCCCCCTAGAATGTGTAAAATACCTTCTAATGCATTTTAGTAGGCTATTAGTCTTCTAAATTTGTGTTCCCATGCAGACACTTTTAACCTATTTTTAAAATCCTTGCCTGCGGCCTTGTACCTAGGAGATAATATTATCCCCAGGCAAGCTCGCCTTAGGCCAGTTTGGGCCTTGCAGCAGCACCAGAACAACACACTGACGGAAAAAAGGAGCATTTCATGATTTTATGATGCGCACAAAGCACAAGGCATCAGATCCATGCAGGAAGCCAGGCAATCCTCATCCCACACAGGGCCTGAGTGCGTGAGCGGGAGAGCGGGAGAGCGGGCGAGCGGGCGGGCGAGCGAGCGCACGAGTGAGTGAGTGAGTGGGCTCTTTGCATACGCTTGACGTATTGCTCCTCGGAGAGCCTCGGCGGGCCCAGAGACCTGAGGCCCAACAGCAGCGAGGGCCCAGACTGTGGCATTCTTTATCTGCACCTGTCTCCCTCTTGATGTATCTCTCCGTACAACTTGAGTTCAGATTGCCTCATCTATCACAGGCCCCAGGTATAAAAATGTAGATCTGGAGGGGGGGGGGTAACATTGTTATGAGTGCCATCTGAGTGATCATAGAGGAGGTCCTGAGAGAGAAAGAGACAGAGAGAGAGAGAAAGAGACAGAGAGAGAGAGAAAGAGACAGAGAGAGAGAGAAAGAGACACAGAGAGAGAAAGAGACAGAGAGAGAGAAAGAGACAGAGAGAGAGAGAAAGAGACAGAGAGAGAGAGAAAGAGACAGAGAGAGAGAAAGAGACAGAGAGAGAGAGAAAGAGACACAGAGAGAGAAAGAGACAGAGAAAGAGAGAAAGAGGTAGAGAGAGATTTAAGGGGCTAAACAGAACACACCTTCAAGCAATGCAATTTAACATCACTCCGTGCATTAATAATACAACATACGTTGAGTAAATCAGAGGTGACGAGTGATTTAGACAGGTCGCCCCCACCTTTGTTTCATTTCTTGCTTTGAAGTTCCACGGGGAGTGTCGCCGAGGCAATAATAAAGAGGGCATAATAAAAAACGCTCCCAGTTTCATTAAATCCTAATTTAGAACTTCACTTCCTCAGGGTAGCGTGCACCCAAAAAACTGTCCTGTTTGGGATTACACAAGGGGGTAAAACTTCTCAAGGATGGTACATTTCAACATTTTTTTCAACCGTCAATGAGACTATATCTCTCTTCCAGTATCTTTGTTTTGAGCCAAACTCACAATGTTACAAAAATCACCAGACCAAATTGGCAAGGATAAAATTGTGACACTTTACTTAAACTCAGCATCCACATAGCATTACCGGCACATTCAGAGAAGGTGATTTAGTACTCATAATGTCTCATCATTGGCACAAGTCTATATGATTATGTATACACATCAATGACTGTATTCATAAAGCGTTATGATGTTATAGTGTGAGTCCTTATAGCTTGAAGCTTTCATAATAATAGCTGTATAGGACTGTATAGGACACCACAACATCATAATACGTTATGAGTGCAGCCATGTCTATTCATGCATTATGTCATATAGTCACTGTAACGCATTATGAATACTTTATAAACACGTATGCATGGTACAATGCTTTGTGGGTACTGGGTTTAAGTAAAGTATTACCGTTGAACCAATGCACTTTTCAGCACACACCCTGTAGAGGTCCTGGAGGGTACCAACATGAGAAAGTGTCCCTGACTATAGCTGAGTAAATGACAAAAGAGTAGGCTGATTAAAAAGCCAGTGGCTCTTTAAACAAAATATCCCTCATGGCACTGACTAATGCATTTGAACATGGCCAGTGTGCCAGTTTGAGAGATCATGTGGGAATCCATCGACTAGTTTGTGTTAGTATTACTGGGACACATGGTGACTTGGCTCACTGTAACTGCATCCAGTAACAACAGCAGTATCCAGGAGCAACTACAACAGCAGTGTCCAGTAGCAACAACAACAGCAGTATCCAGGAGCAACTACAACAGCAGTATCCAGGAGCAACTACAACAGCAGTATCCAGGAGCAACTACAACAGCAGTATCCACTACCAACTACAACAGCAGTATCGTGTAGCAACAACAACAGCAGTATCCACTACCAACTACAACAGCAGTATCCAGTAGCAACAACAACAGCAGTATCCAGTAGCAACAACACAGCAGTATCTCTTCTGAAGTCCGCTCTATAATGGTGCTCAGTGACCACATCTAATCCCTGACTCCGTTATTGGCACCATTTGGTAATCTTCAAGGAAAAATCAATACCTCCAGTTATCTTCTCTATTTATATGCTCTAGACATCATCTCAAGGTTTAGAAGTTCGGCCAAATTATGTTTTTGTTTTTGTTTTTTTCTTTTACCTCCTCACTGTTTTATTCAGTTGGGAGCAACCCATGTTCATAAATTATTAAGATACTTTGATGTAGGACTTTTAGGGCAGAGGCATGCAAACACCCAAACACATCTTTTCTCCAAACCGCTGACCCTCACGAGCCTCCTACACCAAATGTCTCTTATCAGGGCAGCTCAAGACGACAGCAGCAGACATGGAGTGGCGTTGTGTTGGATGAAGCTGTCAGGTCTATACCAGACTATCCATGCTCAGACATTACAACAGAAGGTGAAGGTTAAAGAAAGTAAAGAAAAATAGCCTGGTGTGGTTGTGACCCTGACTCTTATTAAATATTGAAGCAAAGGTTCTATTATTCTGATGATGCCATCGTTTTTGAATGTGTCTATCATTTCCGCAGAAACCACTTCACCTTACCCATAGTGATGGTGCTCTTAAGGCAACAGAAAAGAAATACGTGACTTTTGTCTTCCTGGTAGAACTACGCTAAAGCTTCAATTATTTTTTTCAAAACAATTCCAAGGTTAAATTGGAGTGACTTGAAAGTACTTTTTGGAGGTTTGCAATCGTGCCACTATAATGTGTTGTAGAGAGACTAGAACCCTATCAGGCTGTCTTTGTGAAATTGGTAACCCTTTAGGCCAGGGAACATATGTTATATTATCACACTTAAATGGAATATATCTGTATAAAAGCATAATGAAGTCTGCATTCAGCATCATTGACCGTTTAGTAAGCCTGTATTCACCATTTTTTTTATGTCAACAATTATGTCATTCATTCTTTTTAAATCTTTAATAACCAACTGGTTGATCTCAACCTAAGCTGATATATAATGATAATAATCATACTAGGTCTGTAGCCACCTAAGACACTGTCTGAATATGTTACTTATAAGGACAGAATAACCGTAGAATAGGTATTCCTACTGTCTAACAATGTTTCAGTGCTCAATGCAATGGCACAGCAGGTACAGTAGGTTTCATTTTACTCACCCAGGCTGCTAGTGGTGACTGGGAGGCAGGTAGTGGTAATGGTACTCACCCAGGCTGCTAGTGGTGACTGGGAGGCAGTAATGGTAATGGTACTCACCCAGGCTGCTAGTGGTGACTGGGGGGCAGGTAGTGGTAATTTAACTCACCCAGGCTGCTAGTGGTGACTGAGGGGCAGTAGTGGTGATTATAATTTTGGTGAGTGAGTGCCATTTGGTGAGTGAGTGCCAAGGCTTCTGTTCTTGTGTGGAAACTTTCTCAAAAGTAATGAGTGCACTTCAATTAGTCATTCCCACATAGCCATTACTGATCCAACATAAGGTTCCCTGTAAACTGTAAATATCTCATTATTCCTTTAAAAAAGGTTTCTTGTTCTAAAGTGAAGGCTGATTTTAGTTGACACCGTGTGACACCATTTTTTTCTGTTTAGAAAAAAATGACAAGGCAGTTTCTCAGAACAAAGGACACGTGTCCAAAGTACTCTACTATACCCCTCCAAAGGGACATCTTGTGTTCCCACAAAAGGAGTCCTTTTCCAAATCCTTAAGCCTCCATCAGGATTTGGCATATGTCTTTGTCTTTTGTCAGACTACACGATGGACTTGTTAATGTTAGTTGAAAAAGTAAAGTTTGCTCGTAGGAATGCCTATTCTACCACTATTCCGCGCTTTAAATGACATGTTCATGCAGTGTATTCAAAGGCTATAAACCTTATATTTTCATCCCTGCTATATATAAGTAACCTTAGGTTGAGACCAACTATATATCAGAAACCTAAGGCTGAGACAAACTACCAACTAGTTTGTTATTAAGGAGGATAGTCATTGATTCTACCCAGAATAAAGGAACTATTCAATGAGAATAAGAAATTGGTGAATACTGGCCTAATATATTATTAATGGTGCTTACTGCAGACCATACTAGGCACTAAAACAGACATTTGTTTCCTAAAGTTAAGTGTTGCTGTTAGATTGAATTAATTTGAGACAACACCAGGCGAGGTACAACTCTCAATTGTTTAGTCAAGTCCTGTCTTTAGGAAGATGACGTCTGCATTTTCATTTACATTTCAAATTTTAGCAGAAACTTTTTTCCGGAGTGATTTAGAGTACAGATACACATATCCATTAGAAGCCTAGTAAATAAGGAAGTTTGGACTGAGAGTGGGGTTTTTAGCACCTTGCTCTGCCAGTTGAGTAACAGGAACAGGATATATGACCTCTGCATTCTATTTAAAATGGCTGCCAAGAGTTCTCAGAGAATACAGGTCCGAATTTCATTGACAGGCAATTGGCAACGAGCAAAGTAACTAGCAGAAAGCCCGCCGTGCATGAATTCAAGCTAATTTAATAACTTGGCAAAATGATATGGCTAATTTAATACCATGAGCCAGATCCGTAGTGCAAACATGGGTGAGAAACATTTGGGGAAACATTTTGTTCCTTCTTTTTTGGGGCATGAGTAGGCTATGCTCTGACCTCATTGTTTATGAGTGCCTGAGTGTTAGTAAGGAAGTAAAGCAGACAGCTGTGAAAGAAAACCTGAAGGACAGAGAGAGAAAAGAGGGAGAGAGAGAGAGAAAGAGAGAGAGAGAGAGAGAGAGGGGGGAGAGAAGGCAGCACAGGGAACTAAACAAACTGTGCAGAAAGCCTTAGTGTACGGCTGTGTAGTGCCAAACCTGTCACATTCACACAAGCTGAATGCGGCTCACGACACATTTACTCTACGACCTTTGGTGTTGTTTAGCATCCTCGCCGTAAGTGCACCATGTGTGGCCTCACTAAAACTTGACGGCGCACTACGACATAAATTAGTTTGCTCCATTATTTATCAGAAAACAAAAGCTCATTAAAATGAATGAGTCCCGCTCCTCTGACGGTGGCAGGAAGACATATTGGGCACACTTTGGGTCCTCCGAGGAC
>NC_137927.1:32714826-32724826 GCF_963457725.1 Sprattus sprattus
TGAATTGGAACCGTTCAGACGGTTCGAAGGTTAAATTTGCATGGTGGGTACCGCTGACCCTGCGAGGGGGATGTTCTCGTCCTGGTTGGGCTCGCTGAGGAGCTGAGCACATGCCGTGGGATGGTCCACGCCGATGTTTTCTTGATGCCGAGCATCAGCTTCTCTCTTGTTCGTTCTTTTTCTCCTCCTTCTCCTTAAGCCCCTCGGCAGGCTTCACAGCGGGCGGAGGCCCTGTCAGGGCTGGGTTGCCACGGTGACTGATGATATCAATCAGCTCCTGAGAAGAGAATGTCAAGCCATACCCTCTCCCGCTACGTACCCCGGGCACGGTTAACCCACCAGGAAGACCCATTGATTCATGCCCCCTCTCCACACACACACACACACACACACACACACACACACACACACACACACACACACACACACACACACACACACACACACACACACACACACACAGGAAGACCCATTGATTCATGGCCCAAAGTTGCTGACATACCTGGAGGTCATCAAGACATGCTTTGGAGGCATGAAGCAGACTTCATAAAAAGTCCGTTAGTTCTTGAGGAGGTTGCTGTTGTTGTTATTGTTGTTGTTGTTGTGGCTTACTGATTTTATTTATTTATTGAAAAGTGGCACAGTTTCACCCATACTCATTCATATGAAATGCCCCAGGCAAGGCTCAGAGACCTGAGGCGAGATCACAATTCATTGCTGTGAGTTATTTGAATGACTATACCCTGTCTTTGTGACTTGCCCCTACGTGTGGACCACTCCCCTGGGCGTCTGCCCCACCCCAGTCCTTTCTAAACTAATGTATTCCCTCCCTGCGGTGATGGACAGCGTTACCGTGCCGACGGGCGCCGAGCGGGAGGATCTGGAGTGGCGGCGAAGGTCGTGTCTCCTGACAGTCGGAGCGTTGTCCTTCAGCCACCCCTCTGACACGCATCACCATTCATCAGTTTAACACACACACACACACACACACACACGCACACACACACACACACACACACACACACACACACACACACACACACACACACACACACACACACACACATCACAGTTTAACCCACTACCCCCATGCACTGCACCACCACATAGATCCATCAGTTCTCACTGTAATTTCATCAACCCTCATCCAACCCCTCCTCTCTCTCCTCTCTCTCTCTCTCTGAGCCCTCTCCCGGCACCCTCCTCCACCATATGGTACCATGGCATCTCTCTCGCTCTCTCTCTCTCTCTCTGGCACACACACACACAGATGGGTGTTTAAAAACTCTGGTGAGAATGGATTTATTCATGTGTCAGAAGAGAGGGTTGCAACCTGACAGTAGTCATTGGCTGGATGAACTTGTCATAGAAATCCACTTACTCCAAAAAATTACAATGTTTGCGGCATTACAGCTAAGAGGATAACCACTGTTAAAGAATACCCCCATGTCCTCTGAATAAAGCAGGCTTTCAAACACCACCCACGTCACATGCTTTGTTGCAGGCAGGCAAGCAGGCACACATTAGGCTATGTTGCATGCAGGCAAGCACACTTAAGGGGTATGCCGCAAGCAGGCACACATAAGGCTATGACGCATGTAGGCAGGCAGGCACACATTAGGCTATGTCGCATGCAGACAGGCACACATTAGGCTATGTCGCATGCAGACAGGCACACATTAGGCTATGACGCATGTAGGCAGGCACACATTAGGCTATGTCGCATGCAGACAGGCACACATTAGGCTATGACGCATGTAGGCAGGCACACATTAGGCTATGTCACATGCAGGCAGGCACACATTAGGCTATGACGCATGTAGGCAGGCACACATTAGGCTATGTCACATGCAGGCAGGCACACATTAGGCTATGTCACATGTAGGCATGCAGGAACACATAAGGCTATGACACATGTAGGCAGGCACACATAAGACTATGACACATGCAGGCACACATAAGACTATGACACATGCAGGCACACATTAGGCTATGTCGTATGCAGGCACACATAAGGCTATGTCGCATGCAGGCACACATAAGGCTATGTCACATGCAGGCAGGCACACATTAGGCTATGTCACATGCAGGCAGGCACACATAAGGCTATGTCACATGCAGGCACACATAAGGCTATGTCACATGCAGGCAGGCACACATTAGGCTATGACGCATGCAGGCAGGCACACATAAGGCTATGTCACATGCAGGCAGGCACACATTAGGCTATGACGCATGCAGGCAGGCACACATAAGGCTATGTCGCATGCAGGCACACATAAGGCTATGTCACATGCAGGCACACATAAGGCTATGTCGCATGCAGGCACACATAAGGCTATGTCGCATGCAGGAACACATAAGGCTATGTCGCATGCAGGCACACATAAGGCTATGTCGCATGCAGGCACACATAAGGCTATGTCGCATGCAGGCAGGCAGGCACACATAAGGCTATGTCACATGCAGGCACACATAAGGCTATGTCGCATGCAGGCACACATAAGGCTATGTCGCATGCAGGCACACATTAGGCTATGTCGCATGCAGGCACATATAAGGCTATGTCGCATGCAGGCACACATTAGGCTATGTCGTATGCAGGCAGGCAGGCACACATAAGGCTATGTCACATGCAGGCACACATTAGGCTATGTCGCATGCAGGCACACATAAGGCTTTGTCGTATGCAGGCAGGCAGGCACACATTAGGCTATGTCACATGCAGGCACACATTAGGCTATGTCACATGCAGGCACACATTAGGCTATGTCGCATGCAGGCACACATAAGGCTATGTCGCATGCAGGCAGGCAGGCACACATAAGTTGCATTTTCATGTCATTCTCACTCCAAAATGTGTGAAACAATCTCTTGCCTCAGCACATCGTTTGTCGGCATCCAGATGGAAAAAAATAATAATAATTCTCTGCACTGGCAGGAAATTATGCTGATTTTGTTGTTGCACTTTTGTGTTTTATTTTATTTATATACTTCCTGCGCCGCTGCATGCTGCGGCCCTTCCCCTGGTCACATGAAGCATGGCTTGCCTGCGTGTTTACCAATGACAAATGGGAGAGTGTGTGGGTGTGTGTGTGTGTGTGAGAGAGTGTGTGTGTGTGTGTTTGTCTGTGTGTGTGTGTGTGTGTGTGTGTGTGTGTGTGTGTGTGTGTGAGAGTGTGAGTGTGTGTGTGTGTGAGAGAGTGTGAGTGTGTGTGTGTGAGAGTGCACGGTGGTCTTCTGGGACAGGAAGAGGAGTCAGGTGCAGCAGCGGTGGCGGTGGGGCCGAGAGCTCCGGCTACAGTAAGCCCAAGGGCCACCGGCAGAGGAAGGGAAGAGTCACTGCGGCTACAATTTAATCCATCCACGTGGGAGACAGGAGAGAGGGGCCTGCGCTAGTTTTCCTGCCTGCTTTTCGCTTCTCTGTGCACAGGTCCCCAGAGGACCCTCTCCTCTCCTCTCCTCTCCTCTCCTCTCCTCTCCTCTCCTCTCCTTTCCTCTCCTCTCCTCTCCTCTCCTCTCCTCTCCACGGCACCGGCGGAAAGGAAGGTAATTCCAGATACAGAATGGAGAAAAAAAAACGTTGTTTACAGAATGCCCAAAACTTGGAGGGAGAGAGAAAATATTGCTGCATTTAATATTTCCAAAGGCAGTAAAGAAAAATTGTAAAAGTCTTCTCTTTCTCTACATATCTCTCTCTCTCTCTCTCTCTGCCTCTCTCTCTCTCTCCAAGTAAATGGGATTCTGAAGTGGCTTTACGGGAAGAATGGAAGCTTTACCTCCATAATGCTTGTGAATAATGTCCCATTGTAAAGACAGTTGGTATAAGCCGATTGAAGTGGAGTGTCTTTGCGTCCATATCTAAGATTGGTAAATACAGAACCCCGTAAATGAATGGACGCATACCCCAGTGATAGCACCTACGTATATGCCAGGCTGTATGTATCACAGCTTAATTATGAACTGTTGGTTCTTTCATTTCAAACCTACCCATTTGTGTGTGTGTGTATGTTGCTTGTTGTTTTTTCCAGTAATTGCAAATAAATGCTCCAAAAAAAAAATATTTATTTTAAATTTAACAAATTAGTGTCAGGTTCACTCAGTTATGAAGTTGTGAGCCCACAGTAGCAAAACACCCCAATCATAAAATCTCTCGCTCTTTTCCTAAATGAACACAAGAAATGATCCAATCACCCCTGTGTAGACTGCACATTTATTTGAAGCCTGTAATAAACCTATAAATTCTCAGAGAGAAATATGATTCTCAATCATCAGGGGGATAAACATCTGAAATGGGTTGGAGATTAATGCTGGTAGTTTGGGGCTTGGATGTAAAATTGCTTTCCATTGAATAGTGAGCTAGTTTATTGACATGCATTAGATTTTCCACAGGCCATTCATTTAGTGCTCCCTGCGCAGCGTTTGTTGTACCTTCCAAACAGCAAATTAACTGACATGATACAAATGCCATTATCAATAGCTATTTGTTTTTGTGTTTGTTTTTTTCAACTACTCCTAGTTATGGTAACTGAATGTGCTATATGTGTTTAGGGGAGGTGGGTATGAATGTGCTATGTGTGTGTGTAGGGGGAGGAGGGTATGAATGTGCTATGTGTGTGTGTGTGTGTGTGTGTGTAGGGGAGGTGGGTATGAATGTGCTATGTGTGTGTGTGTAGGGGGAGGTGGGTATTAATGTGCTATGTGTGTGTAGGGGATGAGGGTATGAAGTGCGATGGCATATGACCCTAACCCATTGAAATACACTCCTGACTCTCCATCGCATCACTTCCTCCATGAATGGACACATTAGAATGCACAAAGGTGGGAGAGAGACGTTTAAAGAGTTTCTGAAGTTCTAAAGAGCTCTGAAGTGCTTTCAGAGCTCTACTGGAGTTATATAGGAGGATGTGTGTCATGAAACTTGCTGTAAAGGCATGAATAGCATGGCTCTCTCAGAAACACTTAGTCCTTGCGAAGATCAACCGAATGAATCAGATCACGAGAGACCTGTTGGAAGAGGGGTAGTATGGCCCACTAGGCGCTGACTAGAACTGAGGTAAATAAATGACTGAGCCGGGGTGAATAGGGGAGATTTACTCCTGAGCCCCGGGGTGAGGCAGAAACAGTCATGTCCTTGGTGACGCCAGGCGTGCGCTCCTATCTGACGCGCAAACACAGACAGTGTGCTTTCCACACCGCTGGGCAGCAGAGTTAACTCGTGTCTGCGCTCACGGGGGTACTTTGAAACTTTTAAGAGATAGAGAATCCCACAGCTGCTCTACCAGGAGCTCTTCATATGGGTACGAATGAGAGAGAGAGAATGATTCCTCTGTGTTTTTCTTTTAATACGAGTACGAATGAGAGAGAGAGAATGATTCCTCTGTGTTCTTCTCCTGTGAGACGAGGAGTGCAAACACACACACACAAACACTCAAAAGCCTCAGGACCGACCACTATCACAAATTAAAAAAAGGGAAAAGAAGAAGAAGAAGAAGATCCATTTGCATAGAGAGTTGCATAACAAATGGATAGTCACGTACATAAATACACAGATGAATGGATGAATATACATTACATTATTTTCACTTTGCAAAAGTGTCCTGGATCATCAAGGCCATAGCATGAAATACTTGGCAGCTGAAAGGTGCCCTTAATGAGAAATGAGAACAACATTAATAGACATATCCAGGCGAAGCTGTTGAGTAAAATGTGCTTGAAGTGCTTCAAATAATGTTTGACTTGAATGCAGATAGCCTTGTGGAAAGCAACCTACTGGGACTTTTTATGTAACCACAGTTACCAAGGTCTTTCCATTTAACTGAAAATGTCTCTTTGAATCAAAACAATCTGAAACAGAAGCAGAATTTGTGATATCGCTCCTCACGGACATCGGAGCAATCCAAAATCGAACAATATCTGCAACCTTTATCAGACACACAATGACAGAGGCATAAAAGGGAATCAATCTCCCGGACATCCAAGATGGCCATATAGATGGCTCCTTTCCTTCCCCTGACGGAAAGCCAGAGGGCACATAAAGCACCGGACGCCATCCTGAAACACTTTGACATTTTGATGGCAACGTCTCCCTGATTTACTTCAGCCGGCCCTACTTGTGTGAGCAATGTAGATAAGGCGCGCAGGCGGGGAGACATTTGAAGGGTTGTGATAAGGTCACTCGCTGTCCATGCAGCGCGTGTCCGCGGAGATGATTACGGAAAATCCCAGGGAACTTCGGAACCGCCGGAGCCAAAGGGCTTAGTGCAGAGACCACAGCCCTCTGCCGAGGACCACTGTAGCATTTAAATCAAACTCAAATAATGGAATTTCTTCTAAAGCGGCCCCTTATTCCCAGGCTGATGGCACACACACACACACACACACGCGCGCGCGCGCGCGCGCGCGCGGCCCCTTATTCCCAGGCTGATGGCACACACACACACACACACGCACGCGCGGCCCCTTATTCCCAGGCTGATGGACGGTCTGATGAGGTGTCGTCATAGGCGGCGCAGAAAAGACGCAGTGCTGAAAGTTCCTCTGACTCATGCAACACACACACACACACACACACACACACACAGACACACACACACACACACACACACACACACACTCACACATAAGATCATGCAGCACACACACACACACACACACACATTAGATCATGCAGTGTTCTAGTCAGAGTCAGTATGTATGATCTGAGAGGAAGGAAAAACATACTACATCTTATATTGAGTCCTTTGTTTTTAAGTCACTAATTGGATGTGAGATTAAGCTGGAAGTATGTACTAGATTCAGGGAAACAAAGCATTTGGAAGCACTAAAAGCAGAGAATAGTTCATTGAGACAGAAATCTGGATTTATTTGCTCACACACTCACCGTTTTCCACATCATATAGTAAATGTTTCTCGCTCACACACTCACTCGCACACACACACTCGCTCACACTAACTCACCGTTTTCCACATAATTCAGTTAATTTCATCAGAGTAGGTCATTCCATTTAATAAGGGGAGAGAACTTCATGTATGTACTAATTTTCTAATTTTCTAAAGACAAATTGTACGCACCAAACTGAATAGAAATAGACAGCTTCTAACAGTATGTTACCTTCAAAATTGCATTTGAATGTGTGGAAGGGTGGAGCTCATAAAGGAGTACTTTCATAACCGGTTTTTGTAGTAATGGATATACACTATAACTAGGGCTATTGGAAGGGTTTCAAGGGTTGTCATTAAGACAGAAATTGGTTGACATATGAGATCTCTGTCTGCCTTGGAAGTTTGAAGTATCATGCGAGAGCAGTGGAATGATTTTCAATAGCCACACATCTCCAGACACGTAACCCGCTCCTTTAGGGGGTTTAGATATTCTATGTTAAATGAAATACAATGGAAAATGAAAACACACATGACAAAACAGCTGGAACCTTGGAATGCATCTGTGGCCATAGTTACGGACAATTGCATTCCCCTTCAGATGCAACTGAGGCTTCACATAAAGCAGTACTCTCTGGTGAAGTGTCTGTGTGGGAGTAACTGAGGCTGAACATAGAGTGGTACTCGCTGATGAGGTGTGTGTGTGTGTGTGTGTGTGTGTGTGTGTGTGTGTGTGTGTGTGTGTGTGTGTGTGTGTGTGTCTGTGTGTGTGTGTGTGTGTGTGTGTGTGTGTGAGTGTGTGTGTGTGTGTGTGTGTGTGTGTGTGTGTGTGTGTGTGTGTGTGTGTGTGTGTGTGTGTGAACGGGTAGCACCTGCAAAGGCCGTCCATGCTTTTGTGTTCCTGACTCCTTTGATTGAATGTGAAGCCATCAAATAAGCCATAGACCTGGCTGGTCACTCCATCAGCAACCCCCACATGATGTGTGCTGAATCATCTCATCATGGAGGTACTAGATGTACTAGGAAAATAACAAGGATTGTACAATTGTGTCTTCAAATTGTGGGTATTAGGCCTTTTTTTATAAAAAATTGGTTGTTTAAGTGTTGACTGTGCAGAGCACCATACAAGGCAATATCATCTTTAACATGAGTATCATCACTACATGATCTGCTTGCATGCCAACACGTGCCATTACCATAGCATCTGTCACGAGGCTGATTGCACACAACGGACCTTGATGCTTTTTGTAAAACAATCACTCAATGGAAACAATCACTCAATGTGAACAAAACTGCAACAAAAGAAAACCTTCAAAGATCCCCTACCGTGAGATGTGAGGAAAATGAATCTATAGAATACTTACAGACTGTACGCATGTATATATAAATATGTTAAATGCAGTTTATATGCAGTTTTCCATACAAGCGGCACATGCTATGCAAGAGTGACATCAATGGCATGACATGACCTTAGATGGAAAGAAGAACATTATGACTTTGATCATTTCTCATGTCGACTCCTGTGGGTTCCATGCAGACCTTTCCATTTCACTTCTCTCAATATGAGCCTCGTCTTTAAAGGTAGGGTAGGCAATGTTGGAGAAATCAGAAAGAGTACAAAAGTTTAAAAGCCAAAACAATCCGAGCCCTTCCCTTTAGGCCTCCCTTCAACGGCACTCCTCCAGAACACATGAACACACACTCTCTGACTACTCCTCCAGAACACATGAACACACACTGCCTGACTTCTGCTCCAGAACACATGAACACACACTGCCTGACTACTCCTCCAGAACACATGAACACACACTCTCTGACTACTCCTCCAGAACACATGAACACACACTGCCTGACTACTCCTCCAGAACACATGAACACACACTGCCTGACTACTGCTCCAGAACACATGAACACACACTGCCTGACTACTGCTGGAAGACAAGTTCACGAGAGAGAGTGTTGGGTAGACGAGTCCACGAGAGAGTGTGGGGAGAGGAGTGTATGAACACACACTGTCTGACTACTGCTGGAAGACGAGTCCACGAGAGAGAGTGTGAGGAGATGAGTCCACGAGAGAAGGTGTGGGGGAGAGGAGTGTGTCCAACTGCCAGAGGTTTCACATGTCTCATTCTCAGAAAGGAAGAATCACCCTCCAATCAGTTCATTCGGACTGCATGAAATGATTGGATGGGCTTTTAACAGCCCTGCGACTGCCACTGTTTATATGTTTATCTTTGAATCAAATCTGAGTCATGTAACCTACACAGACAGCATGGACAGTGAATCAGCATAATATACTGTGCTGAACACTTTTTTAGGTAGTCTGACATGCCTTGATATTTTTGTATATTTCACCTGACTAAAAACATTAATGCAAAAGTGGCATATATGATTATATTCTAAAATACCTCAGCAATAATAACATGAGTGTAAAATAAATGTAGTAAAAGATTTTTGTATTTAAAACAAATGTAAACATACCCTTACAAAAGCCTACTCTCAGAGGTGCTTAGACTTAGAACATAACGTTTTATATATGTTTCTTAAGCTTAAGTGTTGAAAAAAATGATGTTTCAGAGTTCTTAGACGTCATACAGACCCAAGTGCTAACAAGGACGCAAGGGCGCATACAAGAGTCTTTCTAATACAACTAATAATACACAACCTCGTGTCTAAATGAGAGCTGATGTTTAGATGATGCTTGTTTTTATGAACCAGAGTTCAGCCACACGGTGAGCGATTTGTGTGATAGTTTCTTGTAGACTAGTGTACACTGTGCAGTGCAATAACCAGGTGCTCATGTTGTCATCACACACAGAAGCAGAGTCCAGTGCAACAACCAGGTGCTCATGTTGTCATCACACACAGAACCAGAGTCCAGTGCAACAACCAGGTGCTCATGTTGTCATCACACACAGAACCAGAGTCCAGTGCAGTAACCAGGTGCTCATGTTGTCATCACACACAGAACCAGAGTCCAGTGCAGTAACCAGGTGCTCATGTTGTCATCACACACAGAACCAGAGTCCAGTCAGTGCAATAACCAGGTGCTCATGTTGTCATCACACACAGAACCAGAGTCCAGTGCAGTAACCAGGTGCTCATGTTGTCATCACAC
>NC_137927.1:32729826-32737326 GCF_963457725.1 Sprattus sprattus
TGTGTGTGTGTGTGTGTGTGTTCGTGTGTGTTCGTGTGTGTGTGTGTGTGTGTGTGTGTGTGTGTGTGGTTTTTCTTTCTGCAGTCTGCCACTACCTTTCACTCCAAATAATGCATCCAACGAGTTGTCCCAGTGACATATCCTTTTGGATAATTGCAGACAAAAGTGTAAAACACCTCTCTGTTGAAAAGGATCTGACAGGAGTTAGAAAGTTAGAAACAGTCTTCAGTGTTAGACTTTTACAGTGCTATTATCTTTCTTTCTTTTCTATTTTTCTTAATTTTTTTGTATGAGGTAGTATTTTATATAATTTATATGAATGTCTCCCCAGGTTTGTATTTTTTGACTGGCAAAACATGATCATTATCTAACAATAATCTTTAGTTAAAGCTTATAGAACGACATATGTTTATATGTGGTAACAAAGAAGAATGCCATCAGTGTTAAAGCAGGATTGTGATTAAAGATATTTGTCAGGTATACATCACTTAGTGCTAGCTATGATTTCACTCAATTACCATTGGAAGGTCTTAAAACATCTAATACATATGTGAATATGGCGTATTAATGTGTGGATATGGTGTATACATGTGTGAATATGTTGTATACATGTGTGAATATGGTGTATACATGTGTGAATATGGTGTATACATTTGTGGATATGGTGTATAAATGTGTGAATATGGTGTATACATTTGTGGATATGGTGTATAAATGTGTGAATATGGTGTATACATTTGTGGATATGGTGTATAAATGTGTGAATATGGTGTATACATTTGTGGATATGGTGTATAAATGTGTGAATATGGTATATACATTTGTGGATATGGTGTATAAATGTGTGAATATGGTGTATACATGTGTGAATATGGTGTATAAATGTGTGGATATGGTGTATAAATGTGTGAATATGGTGTATACATTTGTGGATATGGTGTATAAATGTGTGAATATGGTATATACATTTGTGGATATGGTGTATAAATGTGTGAATATGGTGTATACATGTGTGAATATGGTGTATACATTTGTGGATATGGTGTATACATGTGTGAATATGGTGTATACATTTGTGGATATGGTGTATAAATGTGTGAATATGGTGTATACATGTGTGAATATGGTGTATAAATGTGTGAATATGGTGTATACATTTGTGAATATGGTGTATACATGTGTGAATATGGTGTATAAATATGTGAATATGGTGTATAAATGTGTGGATATGGTGTATAAATATGTGAATATGGGGTATACATTTGTGGTCATATGGTGCGATCCTTACCTAGTGTTGAGGAGGCTTTGAGTTGTACTGCCAGTAGAAGTTGTGTGCATCTGGCATATATCTGGCTGGTGAAATGATGTATTTGGATGACTCAAAATCACTGTAATGCATAATGGTCTATGACAGAGTGTAGGCGCTGTCTCCCTGCTCTCAGCTAGAGCACTGCACTCAGAGACGGGGATACTCAGACAGCTCCAGGCATGTTGCTCCTGAGATGTGTGTCGTGCGTGCGATGTGTTTTCCCAGGTCTCAAATGGGCAATTCATCGAGCAGGAAGCCAGGTTCCCATTTCAGGAGTGGTAGAAAGGCTCCATCAGGCTGCTCTCTTAAGTACCACCCAAGGTACATCACTTCACACTGGGAGGGGTTACTGACCACACAGACTAGGGGGGGGGGGGGGGGGTACTGACTGGGGGGGGGGGGGGTGTTACTGACCACACAGACGGGGGGGGGGGGGGGTGTTACTGACCACACAGACGGGGGGGGGTACTGGCCAGTTCTGACTTGGAAAAGTGGGTGGGTGATTGTAGGTAATCTGCTTTATAAAGCTGTAACCTGGAGAACCCAGTCTGTGTGTCAATAGCATAGGCAATTCTTCCCCTCATGTTTTGCAGTACGAATATTTTTGAAATACACTAAATGATATGGAAACGGGACTTATTAACTCCTGAACACACATGGGTTTCAGAAGATAAAAGGGGAGGTTGGAAACTAGTTTCAAATCAAGGCTGGGTTCTTGAAAATGTAAATGTCACATGCTGTTTTCTAAGAAAACATGCTGAGGAATATATCTTTGTATCATTCAGTGGTTTAGTTCTGGAAATGATAATTTGACATTTGATTAATTTGCTGGATTCACTTTTTTCCCCAAATTTCCATCTCATAGCCTATAAGGTCATTGAGTAATTATTGGAGATATCACAGCATAATAATGTAAACTAAATAAATAAATAACAATGAAACTGACTCTAGACTGGCTGATAACCAGGCATGGATGCGCGCCTCCTTTTTCATTCTCCTCATATATCTGGTGACCACAAGTCAAAGAATCCCAAATGATCTGTCCCCCAACGAGGCTCCGTCCATACTCACCACAAAGCCCAAGGTTATCTCCCCCATCTAGTCTTATCATCTGCTTGTCAATTGATCTATTACCCCTGCTCCCAATCCACTTAATGCCACCATGATTAATTATTGTCACCCATGGCGGGAAGACTCAGAGAGGAAAAAAAGAGAAAAAAAAATCCTTTTTTTTGTGTCTCTTTGCCTTCCAGGCCCTGTTCAATTTGCATTCACGTGAAGCCTCTCACTGCTTTGGCGTATTTGATGAGGCCGTGTTTGTGTGTAAACACCCTGTGCTGAAACCATGCAACAGCTGTCTAAAACCCTTTCAATCTTAACCACTGTTGTTTAGCAGGATAAACTAAGCAACATGCAGTGCATATATGTACTTCTTCTCTTTTAGACCAAGTCAATTAATGCATTTCTGAGCAGACCCGCAGATGCATCATCAAGTTCAATACCATACTGAGGCATCAGATAATTAGAGGAAGGGAAATGGAATTCCCAAATCCAATTTGCATGTACTATGACAAGCTTCATTGACACTCTGATATGTTTTATTCCCTAGTAGGGGAGGCAAACTTCTCAACTTTTTTATTTTTCTCTCTCTCTCTCTCCCTCCCTCTCCCTATCTCCCCCTCTCTCTCTCATCCTCTATCCATCTATCTATCTGTCTCTCTGCTCAGTCTCTTTCCTAGAGTGAAAGTGGAGTCTAAGAGTCGCATTAGTCTTTTGACAGTTCTATCAGTCAGGCCGTTCTGACACAGATACGTTTTGGCAGGGAAATACCCTGTGGATGTGAACAAATGGACGTATTACTGCAGCGATTAATGTCCCTGAAAATATCTCCAGCTGCTGATTGTTTGAGGTGGCATTCAGAATGCGTTTAGAATACCCTGTTGCCAGAGACGTGAGTTTTAAAATAGCACCATTTCTTCTGTAACTCCCAATAGGGAGGCACTTATCGCTAATTAATTTTATTATGCCTTCTTAATTCCGATTTTAGTATTTATGAGGTGCATCTTATCAGCAAAACAAAAACACAGAAGCGATTCCCATCTGCATTTTGTTTTGGTTGCTGAACTCCCTCAAGAATCCCCCCATTCCACGTCATCCAGTATTACTGGACTGCAGATATCTGTCCTAATGTCTTTCCAAACAAATAACTCCAATTCACATATGATAATAAAGTCACACAGACCCTGTATGGAGTAGGCCACTTTTCCCTGTCCTGTTCATGTTTGCTTTCTGTTGAGAATAACTCATTTTCATCCTGCAAGATGGAGTGTGGCTAAAAACACAAATGGACCTGATATAAATGTTATCAGGAAAGCTTACAGCTTACAGCTCCTCAGCCAAAACCAAGAGGCAAAAATGAGGGGACTCTTTAAATTCTGGAAGAAAATTAGCCCCTCTGACAGACTCATTCTTCTTCTAAGATGGTGGTTCAATGGAAGTTGAATGACCTAAATGCTAAATAGTAGAACTACTGAAACAGAGCACAGGTTCAGCCTCATGGCCTTCCCAAGCCTGGCTCCGTGTGCTGGCCTTCAAACCTTACATCCTGCTCCCGGCAAAAGGAAAATAAATATAAAAATAAAGAAATACAGTCTTAAAGAGATAGATTGCTTTGGCAAATAGGTACATTTTTGTCTAAGTATCAATTTTTTATTTTATTTTGTTTGCTAATAACTTAATTCATCTTTATTTTGCGTAGTAGGCATTACATATTTCTGAGGGCAAAATAAAGGCCCCGAATAAATCCCCTTTATTTTTTTGGAGTGATCAATTTATAACAACGGCAACAACAGACATTAGGTAATGTGTTTTAGCACTTTTGTAGCGGCAACGCATCAATCACTGAAACATTAGCCCTGGTGTGTAAAAATATCTCCAAACTGAGACATCATGACACATTAAATACAAAAGGCAAAGATATAGGATATCTTTTCAAATGCAGATATCACTTTATACTTTATACATGTTCTTTGTGCTTGTCATACTCACTCGCTCATATACTTTTACAGGTATTTTAGTAACAAAGAAGAAATAACCTGAGTGCACAGCTGATGAAAGATGTAGTACACACACGACACGACATGTACGTTTTGTAAGGCCTCAGTTCTGGGCAGTTCTGCTGTATGACATATGGCACAGATTCCATCTCATACGGCCACTTCTCTTAGCCTGGTGACACCAGCCTACATATTTCCGCCTGAATTGATTTCAAGCTCATACTCAGTCTGGCCTAACCCCGTTGACAATCGTCTCCAGGACTCAAAATTTTGTAGGACCAATCAGCGAACAGTTCAGAGCTGTGACGCAAAACTCGCCTTGGAGGAAAAGACACGAAAAGCTATCGAAAAAGTTGTCTCAACTCTCGAGAACATCAGAAAATTAAAAGGAGAACAAGAGTATTTTCTTGTAAGTTTTATGATTGGAAAGGATGTCGTAGCTCTTCTCCCAACTGGCTTTGGGAAGAGTTTAATCTACCGAATGCTTACTAAACGTTGCTGATTGGTTAAGGGAACTCCAATGATTTTAAACCTCAAGATAAGCACCCGCCCATCTCGGAAACCAAAATGCATTGGGTTGGCCCAGACTGAAAGACGGAATGAAATGGAGTCACAGGCTGATAATGGCCAGGCTACACTTCTCTATGATTCCAGCCCAATATTCAGTAACACAGGAAGCGTGTGCATCTCCTGACTCTCAGCGTGTACATCCACTCCACTTATGCTGCGAATAGCTCACAAGTTACAGCAGGCAACTTTCCACCGCTAGCCTCCACCAACTCATCCTGACCCTTCTGTGGCTCTCTGGCTCAACACTTACACTGTAATTCCATTAACATCTGCAGGGAGCTCAGTCTTCAGGCAATCAGTCAGACAGACAGGCTCGGTATAAATATTTAGAAGTTTCTATGCCCCATACTAAACACTAGCTGTCAAGTCCACTGATGAAAGGGAAAGGGCATAATCGCATCTGCCTATAGATGCAGACAGCGCAGTGAATGGGCAAATGTCTTATCACTCCATTCATCCATTTAGCCAGCCTTGAGATTAGGAGCCAATCCAGCACTGTCAATGAGGCCTACTTGTACTTTAATGGAAACTATTTTCGAAGGCGGCTCCATTTAGAGAGAGTATAAAAGATTAAACAGTCAGAAACTCTTCTGCTCTGATGTGCGGTATGTAATTTAACACTTCAAGCCTGCGCCGTCACATCCAGGGCGATGCTCATGCTATATATGGATCAGATTTTCATGTCTTTTCAATCTCCATCATTCAAATTCCAAGTCAACAAAAGCTAATAATATAATAAACCCACCACCAACAATAGCGACCATAAGACTGAGCAGTCATTGCATATTCCTCATCCTCCCATGTGCTGTAAGTCTACTACACAGCATAGTGTGTGTGTGTGTGAGTGTGTTTGTGTGGGTGTGTGTGGGGGGGTTAACCTAGTATAATATTTTGATATCAACAAAAGCCTCAGCAAATCAAACCAACAACAACAATAAACACCGGTATAGCAAGCAGTCGTGGCATATTCTACATCCTCCCATGCGTAGTCGAGTATGCAGTATATTGTGTGTGTGTGTGTGTGTGTGTGTGTGTGTGTGTGAGTGTGTGTGTATGTGTATGTGTATGTGTATGTGAATGTGTATGTGTATGTGTATGTGTATGTGTATGTGTATGTGTATGTGTATGTGTATGTGTGTGTGTGTGTGTGTAATCCTATACATAGTATGATATTTTTTTATATCAACAAAAGCCTCAGCAAATCAAACCAACCACAACAATAAGCAACAACAAACACTGGCATAGGGAGCAGTCATGGCATATTGTGTGTGTGTGTGTGTGTGTGTGTATGTGTAGGGAGCAGTCATGGCATATTATGTGTGTGTGTGTGTGTGTGTGTGTGTTTGTGTGTGTGTGTGTGTGTGTGTATGTAGGGAGCAGTCATGGCATATTGTGTGTGCTGTAAGTCTTGCTCTCATGCCTAACCTGGTCTTTAAACCACAGTGCAACATATGGAGTTCAGTGGATACATCCTGTTTGCCAGCACCCGACACAAAGGGAGTGATGAAATGTGATGGCCGTGTCACTCCTGGTTTCACGTTTGCTTGTTGCCGTGGCGCCTGTGTTGGTGATGGGGGAAAGGGCAGAGCAGGAGAAGGAGGAAGAGGAGGACAGGCTACTCTTCACACCTCGCGCTGGCCATGCATGACTTCACCTCTGAGCCGATGGCGGAGTCACACCGTGCAGACAACACAATGCAGACACACAATGCAGACACACACACACACACACACACACACACACACACACCACACACACACACACACACACACACACACACACACACACATGGAGTCACACCGCGCAGACAACACAATGCAGACACACACACACACAGACACACACACACACACACACCACACACACACACACACACACACACACACACACACACACAGAGTCACACCGCGCAGACAACACAATGCAGACACACACACACACAGACACACACACACACACACACACCACACACACACACACACACACACACACACACACACACACACGGAGTCACACCGCGCAGACAACACAATGCAGACACACACACACACAGACACACACACACACACACACACCACACACACACACACACACACACACACACACACACACACACACGGAGTCACACCGCGCAGACAACACAATGCAGACACACACACACACAGACACACACACACACACACACACACACACACACAGAGTCACACGGCGCAGACAACACAATGCAGACTGTATCCTCTCCTCTCTCTCGCTCTCTCTCTCCCTCCCTCCCTCTCTCTCTCTCTTTATACATCCCAGGAGGACGTGACCTTCCCTTTGAAAAGCAGACAATGCCACAGGAACGAGAGCAGTGTAAGGGGGAGGCTGAGACAGACAGCAAGATCTTGATAGAGTGTGTCTGTGTGTGTGTGTGTGTGTGTGTGTGTGTGTGGGATGGCAGTGTATGTGTGTGTCAGAGAGACAGAGAAAAAGAGAGGCTGAGAGGGAATCTAGGATAGCATAATGGAGCATTACTTGGAACTTCCCAGTGCTCTTTCTCTCTCTCTCTCTCTCTCTCCCTCTCTT
>NC_137927.1:32742326-32744826 GCF_963457725.1 Sprattus sprattus
AGATTTTCTGACAAAACATGTAAAATGCAGCTCAACAGGCAGTTACACAGCTGGCATGAAAAGAATATCCTGATTATTTATTTTTATCCTTAAAAAGGTATGAGGAACTTGTGCATTTGTATGCAAACCCGCTACTCCTGACAGGCACAGGATGCTGAAATGCCACACAGGTGCAGGTGAGTTAGTTAATTAATAAGTGTTGTTTTAATTAAATCACTAAGGGGTCCACCTATCCACAGATTATTGTTTCCTTTAATTAAGTAATTAGGTCTGACAGTTTTGAACACCTGGTAATGAGGTAGAGGATGCTATCAGTGGTGTGTTGGTTTAAAAAAAAAAAAAAAAGTTCTTGCATTTGAGACAGGGAAGGAAATTGAGTTCTTCTCCCCGCCGGGCATATTGATTGGTTTGGGGAAAAAAGAAACATTTCCAAATGGATGTGATTCATGCCAACACACACACAGACACACACACACAGACACACACACACAGACACACACACACACATACACACACACACACTTATGTTTATATCCAGCCTCCATCTGCCGCCCTGTGGTTTAGACGTTTGATCAGCTATTTCCATTCATACACAAAAAGTAAAGGCCTGCTTAACCCCACAACCTGGGCTTTGCCACACACACACACATAAGGGTTAAATTCAAAGCATTTGTTTTATTAAACCAAATAGAAATATTGAAAGCCATTGAAGCCACCGGTCAAAATAGTTTGAGGAAAAATGTAGAGATCTGAGTTATTTTTAGACACAGTGTTTCAGTAAGGCCAATTTGTGTGACTTAATTTGACTTGTGGACAGCCCTGGAGACAAACCTGCTTGTTCACGGCAGTTCAATCATCACCCCATTAGGAGTGTACTGGGTGTTGAATCATCCACAAGACAAAAGATACACACCAGTGAATGCAATGTCTTTTAGCACCAGAGGGAGGAACCATGATTGGAAGAAGATTCGGGTTGTTTTTCAAGAAATTCTCGCCTTCTATTTTTGGGGAACGAGCCAATTCCATTTCTTTGCCCCTCTGGAAAAAAAGATGTCGCCTGTTTCTTATTAAGTGATCTGTTGTGTTGTGCTGTAGCCACAAGGCAGTGGCTAGCCAAGACGAATAACTTCCCCACGGTCGTACGCTGAGCCCATGCCAGCTTGAACAGCTAAGCGCAACGAATGCGCCACAATGCATCCAACGCAGCTCCAGTTTCGCTGTCACACGGAATCACTCTTGGAGCAGCGCCGAGGCCGTTTATTTATGTCCGCCGACCGCCACGACGCCCACCGGAACATGCCGTAATATACTTGTCATGTTGTCTCTCTGCCGTGTCACCGAGGTGATGCACTTTGTTTTAGGTCGAGGCGCCTGTGAAGTCTCCCGGTTGTCACTGAGGTCTATGAACACAAAGCCATTTGCCCCAGAGCGGCCTCAGGCGACAGGATGAAGAAATAAACACAGCCGAGTGCATTGTTATGCCCTCTTGAAAAAAATACACATGAGAGAAGAGGAACTGTGGGGATCTTTCTGAAAGAGCTATGTGTGAACAAATGTGAACAAATGTGTCACTGAAAGGAGAGAGGAAAGAAAGGAAAATACACAGACTGAGTACTAACTGACGTACATATTGCACACCATATTGTGTTCTTCTTTTTGTGAGGTTCCATCAAGAGATTTGATCTTGAAGTAGGGGGTCAAACTCATATGGCATTTTAGCGCTCCAATTGTGTGTGTTATGGAGCCGCCCTTGAACCAAATGTTGCTTCACTGGGAAATGAAACCAATAAGCTGCTGTCCTCAACAGCAGAGGAGGAATCACATGACAAAAGGGACAAATCAAAATAACTTGCAGCGTTTTATTTTGGTCATCCAATAAAGCGCAGTAAACCGGCGGCACTGGATCCAATAACCAGACGAGTCAAGAGACCACGAGCACTCTGCTTACCCCCAATAACCAGACGAGTCAAGAGACCAAGAGGACTCTGCTCACCTCCAATAACCAGACGAGTCAAGAGACCAAGAGGACTCTGCTCACCTCCAATAACCAGACGAGTGGACCAAGAGGACTCTGCTCACCTCCAATAAACATGCGAGTGGACCAAGAGCACTCTGTTCACCTCCCAGGACCACTGTCTGCCTTTACAGCAGAGGCTAACGTGTAGTAGCGTTTGTGTGTGTGTGTGTGTCTCTCTCTCTCTCTCACTGTGTAGAAAAGTGCAGTTGCGTAGTTGTGTGAGTTCAAGAGTGTGTGTGTTTGTGTGTGTGTGTGTATGTACTTGTGTATGTGTCAGTATATGAGTCGATGTCTGTGTGTGTCTCTCTCTCTCACTGTGTAGAAAAGTGCAGTTGCGTAGTTGTGTGAGTTCAAGAGTGTGTGTGTTTGTGTGTGTGTGTGTGTGTGTGTGTGTATGTACTTGTGTATGTGTCAGTATATGAGTCGATTTGTCTGTGTGTGTGTGTCTCTCTCTCACTGTGTAGAAAAGTGCATTTGCGTAGT
>NC_137927.1:32749826-32764826 GCF_963457725.1 Sprattus sprattus
ATTATATTACTTTTATTGGCATTTCTTGGTGAGGGCTCTTTGTTCAGACCTGGGGATGGAGGTGAGAACTCCCTTCCCCCCAGGTTGAGACAAAGGTGCCTGCAGCCATGGCCTATTTTGAATAACTGGTAACACCCCTTAAACATTATGTATATAAGAGCCTTTCTCACTAGAGATAGGTAGATAATCTTGAGGTGAAGCTCTGGGGAGTGGAGCTCAGGCTCTGTCTCACGATGGTAGGCCGCCATCGTTCAAAAATAAACCTGAAACATGACTGACAAAATCCATGACTGTGTCTTCCAATATATAGTAGAAAACTCATTTCTATCAGTACGTACTGTACAGTCAGTAGCCTAAGTGATGCACTTGATCCTCTGACTGCTAATGTGCACATTGCAGTGTCTTCAGAAACAGTTCCTTGACTTTTACTTAGATGTGAGCAGTGTCTTTTTACCAGATTAACTATAGCCATTTATATCCCATAAGGCCATGGAAACAGTAATATCACCTCTCTGGACTACTGCAATTCTCTGTATATGGGGTTGACCCATTCCACCCTTTCGTGATTATAACATGTTCAATATGCCGCTGCTAGACTTTAAACTGGATGCAAGAGAAGACTGTTGTCCTCCACAGCTACACTGGCTACCAGTGAAACACGGGACCAGTTTACGGCCCTCAAAGGATTATGATGGAACTGGAATTATTGTTATTATTATAGGTAAACATGTACTGCTCTCTATCTACAACTCACTCTAAATGTGTACTAGGTCTGCCTCTCACTGAGATCCAAATGCAAATGACATGTGACCCCCTCTTACCCCTCTTCCTGCTAGAGGCCTTGTGTCCTGGCATCCCCATCCCCCCATAGGTGAACCCTTTCACTGTACCCCCCCCCCCCCTTCTCTCACCTAAAGAGTGTGACCCTCCCCTCTCCCTTTGTAATGTAACCTGAATGTATAAAATGCGATAGCATTCTGCTCTCAGGTTAGACTTTCCTTGAACCAACAACCAAGAGGGGTCTCCACGCTGAAATACAACCTCCAGAAAACTGACTCTGCCTCCGGTCCATTCTTCAACTTTAGCGTGCTTATTAATATTCCATGAATTAGCTCCACATTATATTTCTGATCTGCTAATTCCATATTCTGCCACTTAAGTCGTCGTCTACTCTCAGTACTCACACCTCTTACCTAAAGGTGACCGTGCCTTTTATGTTGCTGCCCCAGACTCCTGTCTCGCATGAACCCTTGTCCCAACATTGACAGTTTTAAATCAAATTTAAAAAACAACCTTTTTTCTTGCTTTTAGTTCGGCCTGAGCACCATGGTTGTATTCAAATTCTCTTAATTTATTTTTCAACTATTTTGATGTGTGATTTGATTTGATTTATTCATTATACAGGTTTTTCATTTTAGTCTTGCCTTTTACTTATTTTGTTTTTGCTTGTTTACTTTGTTTTAACTCCCTGTTCCTTTTATTTATGTCTACTTATGTCATCAATCTATTTGACTGTACAGCACTTTGGGTCAACTCCTGTTGTTTTTGAATGTGCTATAAAATAAAGTGACTTGACTTAATGGATTGTATAAATCACAACATATAAATCATGTTATTTTCTGTAAGAGCTTTATGCATGAGGTTTTTCTACTCTTCTTGCATACATAGTGCGTGGATTCAAACATCTTTGAACAGACATTTTTCTGTTAATTCTTGCAGACTTTGTGTAAGACATCCTCTATTCTTAAAATTTCACAATACTTTTTTATTATATGAAAATGTAACTATATAAGGCAGAGAATAGCGACCCAGAAACAAGGGGACTTTACATAAAGATAACAAGTATAGAAGATAATTACTCTCTTTCCAAAAATACTCCACTAAACTCATCCAGAGAGGCAGAGACAGACAGCAGTGTCTGCCATGACTACCAAATTCAAGAGCAAGATTTATACGATTTCCTTGTCCTTCTTTCTTTTCTTTCAGTGACTTCTCATCTCTCTGCGCCTTCTTAGCAGCTCAGTGATCTCCTGATAGTCTCAAAGGACCCGTGTCTGGTCATTAGCGCTACAGTCTCACCTTTTTTCCCCATTTCATCTTAAAGACTGAGTTTAAATCTATTTCATACTCCACCCACAGCTACAGGAGATGCTAATGCCTTTTCCCCACGTCTCCTCATCTCCTCATCTCCTCCTCTCCTCCTCCCCACGTCTCCTGATCTCCCTGTGCCCTCCTCTCCTCTCCTCCTCCCCACGTCTCCTCTCTCCTCCTCTCCTCTTGCCTCCGGATGAAATGTCTTCCAACAGGAGCCTCCATCACCTGATGGCAGCCCTCTTGACACCACTTCACAGTCTCGGCTTTGCCCTGATAGAGGCCCACACCCGTGCCAGATGAGGGCCGGATCTGGGCCGGGTGCCGCTGGGGGAGCTGGCTGCTATCTGGCTAATGGCTCCGGGCACCAGTGGGATTAGGGGAGGTGTGGCTGAAAGGGAGAGAAATAAAGAGGGAAGTTCAAAACAAAGAATCCAATTACCACCTCAGTGACGGCGCTTTTTGCATAATCCACAAGAGCCGTGGCCTGACCGACCGTCACCAGTGTCGTGTCAACCCCCCCCCCCCCCCCACACACACACACACACACACACACACACACACACACAGACACACACACACACACACACACACACACACACACACACACACACACACACACACACACAGACACACACACACACACACACACACACACACACACACACACTTTTCAATCTTTCAGGCACAATTCTTGGTTTTTGGAAAGAGCACATGCTTGCCAGAATAGAGTTCTTAAGAAAATGAAGAAGGGACTCAGTTCAACTTACAAAGGACGAGCTCCAAAGCCAAGTTCTATACACACACACACACACACACACACACACACACACACACACACACACACACACACACACACACACACACACACACACCCACACACACACACACTGGACATAACACAACGTTAAACTATTCAAGGCCAAGTTCTACACTGCACATAACACAACGTAGCACTATTCAAGGCCAAAATTATGGCGACAAATGAACACCCAAAGACACCAGCGACATATATTTACAGCACAAATATTTATCATTCCTCAGATGTGATGGCAGTGGTTTTAACCCCTGAGATGATTAGACAGCCATCTGATGAGATCACGCTTCCAATGATAAAGGAATTCAAAAGAGCAATTAGTAAATAAGAACTGCCCACCCCCCTGTTCGTCTGCCAGAGCGGAGTGAGATGGGGAGAACAGGCAAACAGGGACGGATAATAGAATTATTACAGAAATATTTAATACCTCACAACAGTCCATTCATCAGAGCCAAGCTTCAAAGTCATTAGAGGCTGCATTTGGGAGCACTTAATTGAGTTTCTTTTCACAGAGAAGTATGAAAGAAATGTCCTTTTCCCTCTCACTTTCTCTCTCACGTACCCTCTGTGTCCTCCTGTGCCTTTGAAAGAAATTGATTAAAAAAAAAAAAAAAAAAACAAGGGAAAAAAATCCTGGAGGCAAAAAAATCGTTGGGATAATGGACAGGAGCTAAGTCTTTCCACACTATTTATCTCATCAGCGTTATAAGGGCCCTAGCTCTTAAGTGTGGTCAGATCCCTGCAGCTCTGAGGAGCAATCACATGAGTCCCTGGCCTGCAATGACGTTTTGAGCCTTTTCTTCGCGATATGCAAGGGCTACCATGCTGAGGCATTATGAATAGCCTCAACCCCTGATTACCACTGATTTGAAACAGTTTAAAATCCAGTGAAGGATACAGTACAGAAACGCAGGCCTCACTTACAGCGGTTACATTCCTGCACTTTTTCTTTTCTACTTTCATGTTTATTTTATTTTTATGCAAAGTAGAATTTATTGTTACACCAGGGTTCTAATGCTCGTAAATTGAATGTTCTCTCCCTTGTACGTCGCTTTGGACAAAAGCGTCTGCTAAATGACTAAATGTAAATGTAAATGTAAATGTCATGTGATACATTGCAGCTCTGTGCTCTTCATTCAGTAGGCAGGGCAGCTCATTTCAACTTACATGAAGCCCTGTGAGCGCTGTGCAAGTTCAGAGAGGCTGTTGTGTGTGCGGGTATTTGCATCCCTAAGTGCCCTTTTTGACACCGCTCTCACCCTCTGTCTTTCTCTCTCTCTCTCTCTCTCTCGCTCTCTCTCTCTCTCCCAGCCCTCGCCTCTTAGAGCTATGACTCTATCTCTCTCTTTATTTCTCCCTCTCTCTCTCCCTCTCTCTCTCTCTCTCTCTCCCTATATTTGCATCCTTTAGCGCTCTTTTTGACACATCTGCAAGCTGCATTATATGAATCATGTGTATTCCAGCGCCTTTCAAAAGTAACATATTTAGTTATCCACTGGTTGCAGTGTTTGAGAATCTATAAGCAGATATCTTTGTCTGTCAAAGATAGACACATCAAGAGTGGATAAACACCAAATTGTGGATTCATCTGGTACAAAGACGAGAGACTGTTGGCTGCTTGTTTCCGTAATTGAGTTGAGACCACTTTGATATTTGTGGAAATCTTAAAGCACACACATTAGCCCTGTCGTAATGTCTGCACATGCATTTACGGCAAGAGGTGTTCGACTCAACGAGCAAACATCGACATATTTGTTCGTTGCGAATGACGGAAATTAAGATGCTAAGCCGAGATGCTTTTTTTGTGTTTTGGCTGAATAATGATTGCTCTCTGTGCGACAGCAAATGGCAGACAGATGGCCTGGCATCTCCCAAATTAATTTGCCCCCCTGAATATGCAGCTATTGTGCTCATCACGGCCCTCCTCCACAAACAAACACAGCTCTGCCCGGTTTCTCCTGAACTCCACTCCGTGTCTTGCGGGCTGGCGTTTCCTGTTGTTTGTACATCACAGCACTGACACACGTGTGTGTGTGTGTGTCCAGGGCTGGCGGAGGTGTTGAAGACTTTACCGATGCAGCAGTCAGTTTGACACACGTCGTCGAAGCCATCATCACCTCCGCCCGGCTCTGTCGCGGCACCTCGAGGGTTAAATTATTATCCCCCTAATCAGGCGCGCTGCACTGAATGCCTGTCAAGGATGAGTCGGCGTCCCCTACTGTTTGGACATATGTTCCAAGAGACAGACCATGCATATATTCATGCTTTATCAGAATATGTCCCTTTCTGGAGGCCCTGGGTAGACCCTCACACACACGCACACACACACACACAAACACACACACACACACACACACACACACACTCACACACTCACACACACACACACACACACACACACACACACACATCACATCACACAAAGACACACACACACACACACACACACACACACACACACACACACACACACACACACACACACACACACACACACACACACACAAGGTGCATTCAAACAAATACCCACACACTCACACACTCACACACTCACACACACAGACACACACACACACAAGGTGCATTCAAACAAATACACACACACTCACACACACACTACCACACACACACACACACACACACACACACACACACACACACACACACACACACACTCTGCGGAGAGGGGATTTATTTGCATAGCCAAACTCAACCCTCAGCACCAGCAGCTTCAGAGCAATATAAGCAACAGCACAAATATTGTTAAAAACATCTCACACTTCTCTTTTACCCCATTCCCATGTAATATGGTCCTTTTCACATCTCCATTCCACAATGACAGACCAATTTGAACCAATTCCGAAAACTGCGAAGTCAGATGATTTCAGTTATCAACTGGAACTATACGGCAGGCTCCACTCTGAAAGATCTAATTATTTTGGACAAGATCATTTGCTGCTGTACACATTTCACTTCAAAATAATCTCTAATTTGGTGCTAGTATTATCTTGAGTACAAAATAAATTACTGGAACAAGATTGTCTTCAAATGCACACTTGGGGTGTTGGTTACATGCATGGCAGATCATACAGTTGTCTTGGAATCGATGTTGTACTCTCTTTGAATTAACCGGATGCTTGCACCGTGCATTCCTGGGCCTGCCTTGCATTGCTTTGGTCCACTAACAGGAGATCACACACCTTCCTGAAGTGCTCAAAGCACTTTGTAATAACTACACAGTCAACAGTTGTATATTTGTTTATGCAGGGAAAGTCAGTGATGTGATCATCTCTTTCGGCTTCAAGATTGAATATCCCTGAGCATCTGTGAGGCAGTGCAGACTCAGATCATCATGGAGATCATTATGACTGAAGATGAGAGCTACGCTCGCTAGCTGCCACATCCATGTTTACCGAGCGCTGATCGATGTGAGCCGATCTCTCCTACCCTAACTTGAGATGTTTGCTCTTGCAAAGTGTCGTGGCAATAAATCTTTATGAATCAAATTGCAGATCGCAGTAGCATGCTTGTAAAAGCAATAACAACAGAGAGAAACCCACCGCTCACCGCTTGCTTTCCCCTTGCATCACCCTCTCTATCCCCCTCCACACACACACACACACACACACACACACACCATCTCAGTCACCCTCTCTCTCCTCCTCCACATGGGCATCTCAGTCACCCGTGTCCCATCAAGAGAAGCACCCTTTCAATAGATTCTCTCCAGGACTCCAGGACCCCCACCACCACCTCATTCAGACACAGCTGACCTTCAGTCACACACCCTCCTCGACCCTTCACCCCCACCCCACACACACACACACACACACTGGATTCAAGGAGCTTTCATATCAGGGAGGCAGCCTGCTGTCTGGGTAGCATCCTCTGATGGCTTTGGCTCAGGCAGAGTCTTGTCTTGACTGCATAAATCAAACATGTGCAATCAGTGAGATGAGATGGCGTGCCTCTCCTCTCCTATCCACTCTCGCTTCCACAGAAGAGAGTGATTTAGCCCAATTGTTCCCAGCCTCCTGTTTCTTCCTCTTCTCCCTAGCACTTCACAGTCTTCTGCCTTGGCTTGGTGGAGACGATGTGATGAGACTTTGATCAGTTCAGTTGGTTTATTCCTGTCCTTTCCACCCTATCTGTTCTCCGTCATTCTTATCACTTCCTTCCACTTTTCTCCCCCTCATTGGCTTCGCCAGACTTTCTTTCCTTCTTTCCCTCTTCTATTCTCTCTCCTTCTTTCCCGCTTCTATTTGCAAAGTTTTCTTGAAAGTTAAAGCTTTCTGAGGCCTATGTTGCGCTGTTGTGTTGTGTTGTGTTGTGTTGTGTTGTGTTGTGTCCCATTGCTCCAAAGGTCCTCTTGATGTGTTAAAAATGGGTTTCGCATCAGAGTCATGGACAGATATAGACAGGCAGAAGTACAAAAGTTCCAGTACTATTAGTTATTATCACTATTGAAGACCAGTCCAGTTTGACCAGAGTTCCTGTTTAAGAGAGAGTGGTTTGAGTGCTAATGAGATCACTCTGTGTCAGATGTGTCAGATGGTGCATTTGGACAGCAAATCAAAACACTTTGGATCTTTGGATGTATATCAGCAAAATAAATATGTTAAGTCCATTTGTAAGCACTTGGCTTAACAGTAAATATGCATTCTGTCAGGGATATGCAGCGTACGCTGTCAAGAGCTCTACTGCTAATGCCAATTTGAAACAAGAAAAAGCACAAGGCCAAAGTATTGCAGATATTTTGGCAGGTAGTTCTGGTATATTAAAGTGTGGCTATGTAAGGCTATCACTGTTAAGCTATTATTATTCTGTTCAATATGTATAGGGATAATGTACTGTATGTCCGCCTATCATTATCAAAAAAAAAATCCCTACATGACAAACGGGACCTCAACGGCTGACTTCTCATTATCCTGCGTATTAAATGGTTACTTGCCAAAAGTATTAAAGACATTCCTCCAAAATATCCCTTTTTAAATTATTTGGTTGCTGTTTTGTGGGAGCTTCCGCTGAAAAAAAATAGGTTCTCCACGCAAAAAGAACTCTATATAATAGAAGTTTCAGGTGTAACAACGTATCACTTGCTGACTTCAAGTTACAATGAATTTTGGAATGGAATTCCTGCAGAATGAAATTAAAGATGTGAATTAGAAGCACAAAACCCCGTTGCCAATGGCAATGGTCATTCGATCTTCGCAGCGGCCATTACAGCAGTGGTCATTCGATCTTCGCAGCGGCCATTACAAAGAAATGTTGGACCTCTGAACATTGGGCTGGCCCATTTAAACCAGTGGAACATTCTGCAGAATTCTGAAGAGCAGTATAGTAATAGAATATTAGGTGCGAATTAATGGCAGAATTCTTTATTCATTCGTTATGCACAGTGCATAAGAAATACATTCAAGAAATGTATTAATATTTTACCAGCTTCATTGAGAAACATCAATTATTTGTTACAGTTTGAAAACAGAAACCAGAAGAAACATTGAAAAGGGAAAACAAGGTTGACATTTTCTAAGCCAAATTATTTCTGTAACCTTGCAAAGAAACAGGCTATATTTGGCTGCACCCCCTCCCCTTTTTACGCCAACACACACACACACACACACACTCACACACACACACACACACACACACACACACACACACACACACACACACACACACACACACACACACACACACACACACACACACACACACACACACACACACACACACACACATACACACACACACACACACACACACATATATTCGCAGACACACTCATACACAGACACAAACACACACACACACACATGGGTAGACACATTCATACACACACAGACACACACACACACACAAATGTGTAGACACACGGTCTTTAGCGGGGAAGAAGACAAAAAAAGCAGGAGGCAAGGCAAACAAGAGAGAGGTGGCCGCTGGAGTTGCGCCGCTGGGGGCCGGGCTGGTTAGAGCAGAGAGGGATGGCCACTCTCCCTGATGAGAGCTCGCTGGCTGGGAGCAAGGCCCTGGGGTGTGGCGCACAAGCAGCCCTCTCAGGATTCATAACCCTTTGTAGGTTGACTTCACTGCAGAAGCCAGTGGGGCTTCTGTCAGCAAGAGCAATTGGACTGTGGCAAATGGCTGGCCCTCTGCGGGGCCTGTGCAGTGGAAGGGATTTAGCGCGTGTCTGAGCGAAGAGATGCACTGAAAAGAACCATCTGGAGAAATGAAATGTGGCAGGCTTGATTATCATCCAGTTTCAGATTGAGAAACACGGCAGCTCCCACCGCCACGGCCTTTGACCCAGCGGGACAGACTGTCAGCACTTCAACTAAGAATGTCTGCTAGCAACTGTTCTGATTATGGAAATATTAAAAAAGGGATATTAAGAAAAAGAACCGAACATTTGTGATTTTTCACAATATTACTGTAGTGATTTTTTCAAAGGGCCTATAAAATGTTTTGTTTTGCAAAGACGTATAACATAACAAGATTAAAGAGGGTCACTACCTGAAGAGCTTGATCTGAAAGGGTGTTGAGAACATGCAGGAATAGACAGAGGAAATATTATTATTATTATTGATTATTATTTTCCTTAAATACTCCTATTAACACCCGTGCCTAACATGTGAACTTCAGAATGATGAGTGGGATAAAGCGAGCTGTAAAATATCAATCCAAGCTCCTTTTGGTATTAACTGCGTTGCTCCATTTTTCACCTTTTTGTTTGACCTCCTTTGAGGGAGCTATTAAGCTCGTGAAAAATACCTCCAAGACTACATCTTCTGTGAGTTTAGGAAAACTGATATTATAAAAGAGCCGAACCTCATGATGGAACTGAACCAGTGGCTCCCTGGGAAGAGCTGCCCCTACTGTAAGGGCTCAGGCCCTCCGATGGCATGGCACAGCTGCCTGAATGTCAGGCACAGGCATCTTTGGCGGCGGGATCTGGTGGGGGCCTGCAGAGAGTAAATTGCCAGCATCCCAAATACCATCGCAGGCGAGCTGGAACACGTGGTGAAAAGGGCAGGGATCGACACGCAAAGGCTGGCACCAGGGATGGGCAGCCGGCTCCACAAACAATGCAACCAAGCTGTGCCCATATAAGACATGGCCAGTGGGACTCCGCCTGCTCTGCAGCCTGCCTGCCACACCAAACAGAGACTGCCCATCGACTAACTGTTTAGAGCCAGTGCCCCCCCCATGCCCCCCCGCCTCTGCTGTTTAAGCCCCTCCACCTGCCACTCAGAGTAGGCCTTTCATACCCTCCCCTCTGTCTCTCATCTCTCTCTATCTCTCTCTCTCTCTCTCTCTGTCTCTCTCCCCTCTGTCTCTCCTCTCTCTCTGTCTCTCTCTCTCTCTCTCTGTCTCTCTCCCCTCTGTCTCTCCTCTCTCTCTGTCTCTCTCTCTCTCTCTCTCTCTCTCTCCCCTCTGTCTCTCCTCTCTCTCTGTCTCTCTTTCTCTCTCTCTCTCGCTCTCTCTCTCTCTTCCTCCCCTCTCCTCTCTCTCTCTCTTTTCTCTCTACAGCTTCTTCCTCATTCCTCCATCACACCAGCCCTCTGTGTGCCCAGCAGGCTACCTGCAGTATGAAGGAAAACAGACCCAGCAGTGGATTTTAAATTGAATCTTCAGAAGCTGGCTGTTTTAATAATTCCTGCAAAATAAAAGGCCGGGAAACCTTTGTGGAGGCATCTCACCTGGAGCACCCTGCCGGAGGTCTCCGCTAAAGCCGGCCCCGGACCCGGAAAAAAGCTATCCCTTGAAGAGGCTGCGTGAAAGACTGCCTCGTCCCTGTCAAGCTTCTTACAAAATGGATCCAAATGGCAGAAATGCCAGCTTAATACAAGACACGGAAAAAAAAAGATGGAAAAAAGTCAAATGAAACAGCTAAATAATTCAATACGGGAAAAGAAACGAATAACCTACTGCCTACCAAGATGTGTGCCCACTAATCTGTAAGCCTCTTTAAATCCCAGGTAACGTTTCCATAACAATACTCTCACAATGGGCACATGAGCTACTGTTGTAATGGCTTAAACAGCATTAGAGGTCTAATAACTTGACGTGTACAGCAGGAAGAAAGATTACTTTTTTGTCTGTTTTCTTTTTTTCTCCCTCTCTCCTTCTTTCTTATCTTTATGGCACAGTTTTTAGAGATAAGAACTGATCATCCATGCAGACACTGTGTATTCACTCGGCATGAGATGCATACAATTATGCAAATTATGTTGAAAGTAATAAATCCTTGTTCTAGCTGGAGGTTTTATTTCTTGTCTTCTCCCGCCACACCTCCTTGTGTGTGTGTGTGTGTGTGTGTGTGTGTGTGTGTGTGTGTGTGTTTGTGTGTGTGTGTGTGTGGGTGTGTGTGTGTGTGTGCGTGCATGCGTGCGTGCGTGCGTGCGTGCGTGCGTGCGTGCGTGCGTGCGTGCGTGCGTGTGTGTGTGTGTGCGTCTCTGTGTGTGTGTGTGTGTGCGTGTCTGTGTGTGTGTGTGTGTGTGTGTGTGTGTGTATGTGTGTGTGTGTGTGTGCGTGCGTGCGTGCGTGTGTGTGTGTGTGCACCTCCTCCTGCAGGGAGGGGGTGATGGGTGGGGAGTCGCTGCCTCAAACTTGAATGGTGGCATTGTGTGTGTGTGTGTGTGTGTGTGTGTGTGTGTGTGTGTGTGTGTGTGAGTGTGTGTGTGTGTGTGTGTGTGTGTGTGTGAGTGTGTGTGTGTGTGTGTGTGTGTGTGTGTGTGCATTCATCATTGGATCCTCGCTGGGGAAGATGACGGAGGGTTCCAGAAATGAAGATTATGTGGGATTGAAGGCTTTATGGGAAAGCACCTCTTTTTAATTTCCTCTGATGCTGCCGCTGCTTCTGGGCTGGTTTTGCACACAAGTTGTTTTGCTGCCATTGTCGAGTCAAAGCATGTTGCAGTCGCTCGCTCTTGCCCCCCCCCAGAAACAGACGGAGGAAAAGAAACACACAGGATTTAGAGTTGTGCCACAACATCAGTCCTGGACACCTGTTCAGCTTCCCTGTGGATAAAACTTCTTTTCTCCAAAAACAGACATATTTAAGCCTCCTTTCTACGTCCCTGAGGTATGGAAGAATGAACAGGAAACGTGAGGAAATCAGTAAATAGAGTCATGGATTGCTGGTTTTAAATGAGAATCTTATGGGGGGGGGGGAAACGTAGAAACTGGATTCATGATTTACTAAATTCATAATAAGAATCTCAGCCATGACAAACACGTGCAGTAAATGCATGGCGACCATGTTATTGTCCCACGGATTCTATTTAAATGTAACTGCATGTGTCTGCATGTTTGAAGTCATTCAGCCTGCGACCTCCCTTCCGGTGTGACCCTGTGACAGTATCAGCACACACGCATGTTGTACACACACACACACACACACACACACACACACACACACACACACACATGTTCTACACACAGAGTGCCCCGCTACCAGTGCTGCGGCGACAGCATCAATGCACTTTCTTAGTTAGTGCCTCTGACAAGCATTCCGCAAATAGGTGGCTACGAAATGACATGAATAATGCATGTTGTCCGACGGAGTTGAATCAGCCGCACAGGCAATGCTAATGAGACAGTGACGATAAGGCAACGTACATGGGTTTTGCACGCGCAAGGGCAAATGTGATGGTGGCACTTCACTTCTCTTTTCTCTTCTTCTCTTCGCGGTGGTGGGACGAATGCATTATAATGCACTATAATGAGATTATAACGTTCTGCTTCTGCCGTCATCCCCCCCCCCCCACACACATACCCCCCCCCCCCCCCCTCCCTCTTTGGGGCTGGGAGACGTCCGCAGGCCAATAAGATCATTATCAGATTTGGGTGGTTGTTCGACATTAAGCGCACTGGAGAGTGATTACAGGAGGAGAGAAAAAAAGCTGAATTGCAAGAAAGGCTTTTAAACCATAACAATAGAGGTTATCGCTGGATGCTGCTAATAAGGGATTCAGAACTTCCATTATGGAGGCTGAGAGACACGTTGAGATAAGACAGAGATTACCATGAGGCCCCATGGACAGACTACTGAAGCACGGGAACCAGGCCTGGTGTTTGAGCATCACTGCCAATGTTTGCCACAGACACGCCAATGCACTCATTAGTATGATTGCTTCGATCCCGCAGCATTGCCAAGCCATTAAGGTTACATATTTGGCTGTTACCAGAGATGTTCCAGTATGTGACCTATCACAGTGATATGGTACTGATGGTTAAGTGCATAGCAATCGCTGGTGTCCCAAACAGGATGCTTTTCTAGATAAGGGGAATTTGTCTCAAGTATGACTACATTAATTCAAATAATTATTCATATATTGTAATTATTCATATATTGTAATTTACATGCAGTTTGTTAATACAATGTATTCCCACAATTGATATGTTGAAAATGTATCTGTTTTATGTCTTTACCTTTGTCTATGTCCTATGTCCTAATTGCACTTGGCTCATGATGATTATTGCTATGGCCTACATGTGTGTGTGTGTGTGTGTGTGTGTGTGTGTGTGTGTGTGTGTGTGTGTGTGTGGGTGTGTGTGTGTCCTTCTAGTCTTTCTTCAACACGAAATAATCACACTTCCTGTGCACAGCTTTTATTATTTTATTCTTGTATGACTAATATGTGTGTTTACAGTTAGTAACCCTCGACTACTGATGAAAAAATAACACTTAGCATTTTCTCGTGGAAATGCATCTCTAGTTACATTACAGCCATGTACCTTAACAGGGTTAATAGTTTACTGCCCAGCAGCTAAGGGTGTTCTATTCAGTAATGTTTGTTTTGTGAATGATAAATGAGTATTAATTAGAGCCCCTCTTTAATGCTTTGAACCTAGATCATGGCTGTCTGTATTGTGCTTAGAGCTATAGCACACCGTTTGCTGCTAATTAAAATGTACCTACATGTTTCAAGCAAGTGGACACCGGGCATAGTAACATGATTAATCGTTTTAATTGCACATTTTATTTATATATAAGTGTTCGTCTGGCCATTAACACATCTCTCTGAGGCAAGCAGAGCGAAGGAAGGTCCGCTCACTGCCCTGCGAGGTACTGGAGGTGTGGGGGTGAGTGTGTGTGTGTGGGGTGGTGGGGGTGAGTGTGTGTGTGTGGGGTGGTGGAAGTGTGGGGGTGATTGTGTGTGTGGGGTAGTGGAGATGAGGGGGTGAGTGTGTGTGTGTGGGGTGGTGGAGGTGTGGGGGTGATTGTGTGTGTGGGGTAGTGGAGATGAGGGGGTGAGTGTGTGTGTGTGGGGTAGTGGAGGTGTGGGGGTGATTGTGTGTGTGGGGTAGTGGAGATGAGGGGGTGAGTGTGTGTGTGTGGGGTAGTGGAGGTGTGGGGGTGATTGTGTGTGTGGGGTAGTGGAGTTGGGGGGTGAATGTGAGTTGCGGGGGTGTTTGTGTGTGTGTGGTAGTGGAGGTGCAGGGGTGATTGTGTGTGTGGGGCGGGTGGAGGTGCGGGGGTGATTGTGTGTGTAAGGTAGGGGAGGTGTGGGGGTGATTGTGTGTGTGTGGTAGTGGAGGTGCAGGGGTGATTGTGTGTGTGGGGCGGGTGGAGGTGCGGGGGTGATTGTGTGTGTGGGGTGGGGGGTGGTGCGGGGGTGATTGTGTGTGTGTGGTAGTGTAGGTGCAGGGATGATTGTGTGGGGCGGGGGAGTTGCGGTTGTTATTGTGTTGGGCGGAGGAGTTGCAGGGGTGATTGTGTGGGGTAGTAAAGGTGTGGGGGTGATTGTGTGTGTGGGGTAGTAAAGGTGTGGGGGTGATTGTGTGTGTAAGGTAAGGGAGCTGTGGGGGTGATTGTGTGTGTAAGGTAGAGGAGGTGTGGGGGTGATTGTGTGTGTAAGGTAGAGGAGGTGTGGGGGTGATTGTGTGTGTAAGGTAGAGGAGGTTTTGGGGTGATTGTGTGTGTAAGGTAGAGGAGGTGTGGGGGTGATTGTGTGTGTAAGGTAGAGGAGGTGTGGGGGTGATTTTTGTGTGTAAGGTAGGGGAGCTGTGGGGGTGATTGTGTGTGTAAGGTAGAGGAGGTGTGGGGGTGATTGTGTGTGTAAGGTAGGGGAGGTGTGGGGGTGATT
>NC_137927.1:32769826-32787326 GCF_963457725.1 Sprattus sprattus
TGGAAAGTTGTGTCAGGCACTTGGGAGTGATCTACCATCAATCACAGAAGAATTCTCCTGAGCCTTGTGAAAAAGGCACCCCTCAGTACAGGAAGAAGTCTATTACTATGTCTATCCCACAGTGACTAATGATATGGAGCAAAAAAATATCTTCAAAAGCAGTGCAAGTATGGAACTTCAGGTGCATATTGCGTGACCTTTACAAAATTATAAAAAAAACTAAAAAAATAAGCCTACATCTTTAATTCCGCACGATTTCATTCTATTCATAATTTGCACTGGTATTCTTTTTTAGACATACAGTCCCTATCTGATACTGACAGTAAAAGACATTGCTCTGCTATATCACTCTCCCTCCCTCTCTCTCCCCCTGCGTTTCTTTAATAATTTTTAAATCTTTCGTGATTTTTTTTTTTAAATCTTTCACTTCGCTGCCGCCAGCTGTTTCCTTGTCCCCCGCCCATGACAGTGATATGTTTCAGATACAGGCCAAAGCCCCCAAACATCTTTAGGTTAACTGCTGGGAATAAATAAACATCCAGATCAATCAACACACAATTCTGCAATCATGTCTGTGAACTGTGGCAACATCAACTGTCATTAACAATAGCTACGAAAGATGTTATTAATTAAACAGAAAAGTCATCACATTACTGTAATAGTTTGTTGAGAAAGTAAATACAGTATATAATATTGGTAAGACATGCAAAACAAATGCATCTTAATAACTGTTCTTCGGCTTTTCGTATACAATTGGGAAGATCATAAGATGACTTGTCAGAAAAAGTAATGTGGACTAACTCATGTCTAGTTAGTTAATGACCCAGATACAGTAGCTATATGAATGTGTAGATAGTTAACGACCCCGTTACAGTAGCTATATGAATGTGTAGTTAGTTAATGACCCAGTTACAGTAGCTATATGAATGTGTAGATAGTTAACGACCCCGTTACAGTAGCTATATGAATGTGTAGTTAGTTAACGACCCCGTTACAGTAACTATATGAATGTGTAGATAGTTAACGACCCCATTACAGTAACTATATGAATGTGTAGATAGTTACAGTAACAACCTTGTTACAGTAACTATATGCTACACATCAACTGTAGATATATACAGGAAATACAGCCAGCAAAACTCAGATAAGATGTTTAATGCTATTCACTGATTCAAATAGTATCCACGATACATGCTCATGCAAACAGCAAATGATTTAACCAATGTCCTTGGCATATTAAAACCACCCTTACGCCTGTCCATTTCACCTAGAGGCAAAGCCGTACCCAGTGCAATGTTCCGAGGCCCAAGGCTGCTTGGGATCTACCTAAGCAGAGCGAGGGGGCTGTTTAGAAAGCTGGCTTCTTTAGGCTACTCCCCCATCATTACTCCCTGGCAATGTTGCTCTAAAGCCCCATGATCCTCAGATAGCAGTCCCCGGGGGATGGGCCCTAATGCGTTCCCATTCCCCCAGCCCCTGATGCTAATGGGCTCTTTCTCACCGGAGAGAGAGGAGCTTGCTCTCGGGGTCCGCAGCGGCGTGCCGCACCCGGCGCCAGACACTTTCAAATTCAATTTCAAGTTGTGATGGGAAAGCTCTCCTCCTCCACCGCCTCCCTTCTCTTTCTCTCACTTATTTTTCTTCTCTTTCTTTCACTCACTCTCTTTCTTCCTCCCATCTCTTTCTCTCTCTCTGTGTGCATCTGTGTCCCTGTCTCCTCGTCGATACCGTTCCCCCCACCTTTCTCTCGTTGTCTCGCTCTCGTTTAACTTTGTGATGAGTAGATGTGTCATATTGGACACCGCCTGCATGGACCCTCTTAGAGTTTCACAAGTGATTAAAGTGAAGTTCAGGGAAAGGGCCCTGGTTCAGTCAGGTTCAATGCAGATGATGTCTTTTAAAAGGGAGACTTTAGTCAGCTAAGAGAACATCCACTGAGGATATACTTAGAGTATATTTGGGCCCGCTAAGAGCCCTTGCAATCCTGTGACATTTATGTTAGGCACATCTGGCTGCAGCTTTCTGAAGTTCCTCTTCAAAGAGGCCGGGTGATTCTTCTGACTTTGACAAATAGGAAGTCCACAAAGCCTAAGACTTAGATGGGAAGGGTAAGAGAGAGACAGACAGAGAAAGAGAGAGAGAGAGAGAGAGAGAGAGATGAGCGAGAGAGAGAGAGAGAGAGAGAGAGAGAGAGATGAGAGAGAGATGAGCGAGAGAGAGAGATAGAGAGAGAGAGAGAGAGATGAGAGAGATGAGCGAGAGAGAGAGAGAGAGAGAGAGAGATGAGAGAGAGAGAGACAGAGAAAGAGAGAGAGAGAGACAGAGATGAGAGAGAGAGAGATGAGAGAGAGAGAGAAGAGCGAGAGAGAGAGAGAGAGAGATGAGAGAGAGAAAGAGAGAGAGAGAGAGAGAGAGAGAGATGAGAGAGAGAGAGAGAAGAGCGAGAGAGAGAGAGATGAGAGAGAGAAAGAGAGAGAGAGAGAGAGAGATGAGAGGTGGTCTTCTAAGCTTCCTCTGCCTCTGTTGTTATTAATCTCCATCTCTCTTCCCCCTCTGCTGTGTCTGCTTTCTCTGCCATGACATTGGAAGTGTGTGCGCCTTTTTTTTGTACTTTCTTTCTGTCTACTTCTATTTCATCTTATTTGAGTGTGTGATGACTAACATATTGCATCCCTCTCTGTTTGAACTTGAACAACAGCTGAGATTCATTAGAAATAGAACAAAATGCCAGTCACCAATTATGACATGCCAGGGATGTAATCAGTGCTGTGTAATGAGTGCCATCACGTGACAGTTTACTGCGGTGACTCTTTTTACTGCCTTAACTCTGATTCATTGACAGGTCTACTCGGAGAAGTATGCTCTAGGACAGCGGTGTTTCAAGGCCCGACACGAGACTAGTGTCTGGATATGAGCTCTTGTGTAATGTAAGCACATCAAAAAGCATGTTTGATCAGAATGTGCAATAACACCAAGAAAACATCAAGGAAACCAAAACATCTACAGAAGTAAGTTATTTCAATGACGCAACATGAAAGACATTTAACAAGTTCAAGCTCTGAACCTTCTGGATAAGTGAACAGACCCCTGAGAATGGCCTCTGGTCCGGTCGCCCGTCTGTCAGATGGAGTTTAAAAGGCAAACTGTATCGTCAAATTGGTACACAAAAAAAATAGACGTCTGAAAGACGACGGCAAGTTGTTCTACCGTCTTCTTAGACATCTTCAAAGAAGGACTCGGTTTGTTCAGCTGTAGCTCTTTGTATTTTATTTATTCAACGCTATGAATTAGTTAGCTAGAATGGATCCACTGAAAGTAATGTGCTTAATCAATCAAATAATGTGCTTAATGCTTAATCAATTCTAAAAGGCTGTTAAACTGCTTGCTATAACACCTGGCCAGAATATTTTTAACCATTGAGTTAAAACTAGCCAAGCTAATTGTACAGTGCTAATGATCACAGTCAAATCACCAGTCATTTCTCCAGTAACAACAGAAAGGCGTTTTGTTTGTAGACCACGGGCTACTCCAAAGGGGGATAACCAACACAAACCCTGATTCAGTCCATCTATAGGACCATAGGCTTTTATAAGCCCTTAGAATGCTGCTAGCGCCAGTTAGATGGCGCAGGGGTTAAACAAATAGTTTGCCAATACATCCAGATGCTGAAGGTCAGAACCTCACGTGGAATCTGGATTGGTTTGAGAAGAATGCCAGGAAGGTCAATATAAGGACTTTTTAAATATCATTCAATTTTGTGGATTTGAGAATGGGCAGTATATTGAAGGGGTACAGGTTATTCAGTGCTATGGTCACTATGACTACCGATCTGATAGCCGTTCTTTCCTGCCAGTGGGTAAATGTTCTCTTTCTTGTGACTGCGGCAACACCTCTGCTTTAAACTCTGCTTTCACAAGATGATGTAATGTGTTATATAAACATACTTTACATACTTTACTGCAATATGCAGTTTTTGTTTTTTTAAACCAATTAGTGACCTGCAAAACAAGATAGAAAACATCATTATGCCAATCAAACATATCACACTCTGGCTTAGCTGCTAAATGCAGGTACGATAACATGTTATGCCATTTCTCCTCAGTGTCAATATAACCTAACAAAGTACAACCAAGCTGAGCAAAGCTACCTTAAACAAGTCTTTACATATAAATGTTTATTTATGCTTTTGTGAGTTGTTCTTAAGGGCTTTTATGGGTGTCATGGAGCTGAATAATATTCATTGTCACCTAAACACACATACCGTATGCTGCTTTGTTAGTGAGGCAAAGACTGCTTCAGGCAAACACTTTTGAGAGGAACTGAGCAAAGCTGTGTGTGGTCTGTCAGACTAAAGTGAAGATGTTAGAAAACAGTTGCAAACTTGTTTTGGCATCACTGCTTTCCTGATGATTCCCCCAACCCCAACACAAACACACACACACACACACACACACACACACACACACACACACACACACACACACACACACACACACACACACACACACACACACACACACACACACACACACACACACACACACACACACACACACACACACACACACTCACACACACACACACACACACACACACAAACAGACACACACAAACAGACATACACAAACAGACACACACATATGCTCATTCATGAACAGGTAAACTTTAATTATATCATGTAATGTTGAAAAACTCCACAATCTGTCGTGGTCCGCTGGGAACCGAATGTTACCCTAGGATTTTCTACTAATGATAGCCTGTCAGAGATGCAGCTGTCTAGAATAAATCGTCAAGATCCTTCATCAACAGGAATTCCCCAATCGTCCAGAGCTGAGCTGAAAGAATATCTACAGATTTATGCTCTCCGTCTGCCTCCACGTCTGCGTCTGCTGAACATCAAATGACCTCCGTGCTCCCTGTTGAAATGGTTTGGAGGAGGCGCGAGTGTGTGTGTGTGTGTGTGTGTGTGGAGGAGGCGCTTCATGTATATTATAAATCATTGATTCCCTAAATCCTCTTTTCTGATGTGTCTGGCCCCCGAGGCTCATAGATTAAGATGACATTTGGCTGTTTTGTGTCTGCAAATCCTCACCTTAATCAATCAATCAGAGCTGACTTTTCAGGTGTTATCTTTGACAAGATCGATAAGAGATACAATTTGAATGATACGATTACGAGATCTGCATCACCTTCCCTCAAAGTGAAAACAGGATTGCCAAATGGCTTGTTTCATCGCTGGCCTTTTGATGTTGTTGCTTTGTGATTTCTTGCCTTGCAGTTAGAAGCTCACCACTGACATGATGGCATTGATTTTAATGGACGGTATCAAGATGACTTATTGTTTCATTTCTCGCACCCCTGTTCTGAACTAAATACGTTGAAGGGCGTTGAAATAATGTCCCAGTCTTGCCTTGAGACCTTCCTGCTAGTGGAGAAATGCTGTCCAGGGGACCCACTAAAATCCTTCATAATTCACATCCCACCTCTAGCAAACATGTGAACTTCTCCAACTCCAGGTTCATTGACTTCCTTAGTCAAACTGATATTAGGAGCCTTTTGATATATATCTCATACGATGACAGGTCCATTATCATGTTTTGATGAAGCCCTGAAATGTTTCACACTTGAAGCGCTCAGGGGTTTTGCTGTGTCGTTTTACCACCGCATACATTTGCAGACTGTCAGAGGAAAACAATTTTCTCAAACCTTCTAGTGATATATTGTAAAATGTGCAATTCATAAATATACTTTGCATTATTGCATTTGATGCCAATAACTTCAATATGACTATTTTCTCCACTGGTTTTCTCAGATCATCCATCTCTTTGAAAGCTTCATGGTTGCCTCATTAGTGTTTAATTCCTGAAGATTTGAAATGTATAATACGGCGTGATGGATTGTAATGTAGCTTTGTCATATCCAATTTCGGCGGCCATATTTACTCCCGGTGGCACGAACTAGCTGTGAGAGTTATGGGACCAAAACGATGTTTAGTGTGGGATATGACACTGCATGCTGTTGAGAGAAAATCAGATGTCGAGTTTAGTTATCTCACAAATAATACTGTTGGGGAGATTTTTGTTAGAACAGTTTCAGCAGAAGGATTAAAAAAAGTTGAGTTTTTTTTCTCACTTCCATTTTACTGTAAGTAATTCAGCTCAAAATATTGGAGACTTACGTATGCTTGCCATCTGTGGAACGAGGCTGCACGAAACATTTCAGTGTTTTTGTCAACATCCTGTTCCCAAGGTTTCACTCAAAGACACATTTGATGCTCTATTCACACATAGAATGAAAAGGTGGCTATCTCAGGAGCCTATCTAAGTCATTTCTTAAAGCCTGAACTGTGACGGTTCCATTCCAACATCTGCTGTGCATTCTGGGAAACAATATTATGTATGAGAAATATATATTTAGTTAAATGTTCTTTTTTGTGAAACCTGATTAAATGTGATGACTTAGACAGGAGCATGCTAGTTCAGCTGGCAATCATCACAGTGTGAAACAAGTCTGCTGAGTCATAACACTGGAATAGCACTGGCAGGTTGAGCAGATTGCATTGGATAGTCCAGGCAGCACCTGGCAGGGGCCGAGGGGAATGTTTGCCTGGGCCCGATATGAAATAAAAAGTCAGAGGTTAAGCTTGCAACGGGCTTACAGAAACTCATTTCTCTTATCTCGCCTGGTCATGAACCATGAGCAATGGCATTATCAAGGACCTGTTGTTACAGCAGAAAGCTGCATTACCAGACACAGCGAGAAGATTTCACCAGCACCAACCCTCCGCCCCCCCCCCCCCCCCCCCGTCTTCTCAGAGACGGCCCAATCACGCCGCTAATCTGGCCATTGTACTTACCGTTATCAGGCTCCGCTGCCTGCTGTGAGGGGGACAAAGAGGAATATCTCCCGATCCATAAATCATAACTTCAAACTCTGTGTTAGGTCACCACTTAAACTGCCTTTGAGAGTAAAAGCTTAACCTAGCTGTCTAAGGGCTTTGCCCTCCCGCGCTCTCACACCTTTCTATTCATTCTTAAAACATTTGCTGTGTTCATATAATTGAATTAAAAAAAAAACACCCCCTTTAGAAGATATTCCTCAAAAATAGAATTATTGAATAATGTATGGACTTTGTGCTCAGCAAAGCAAGGCATAACTCTGCATTGCACCCGGCGCGGTGAAGTATGTTAATTTACTTAAAAGCCATAATTATGAGCGGTAATTTCCTGGTCATTTCACAGCTCCAACAATTCCTCTCCACAGAGGCGAGAAGGAAGCCTGAATAGTCACTTGGTTGCGTGATGATGCAACATGGTTGAATAGGTTTGGCTCGGCGCACCATTAGGGACCTGCCTCTCAAAACAAACACGTTGATAAATAAATAAAAACAAACTAATGTTGCTTAGTAACCAACCAAACAGGTAGCTTCCTCTGAGGCTGCATGGAATCGCAGGGATTGTAATCAAGAGAGCGTTGAAAAGAATGTTGAACAGTGCACATAGAGGGTGGTGGTAAACTCTGACCCAGATCAATATAAAGTATTCTGTTAGCTATTCCCAAGCTAACTGTATCAAAACAAAGCTGAATTTTGGCTTCATTGTGTAAAATGCAACCCCATTTCACCACAATATACCATAGGTACGATGGGTGTCCTTTGCAATCTGCAAATTAAATGTAAACATTAAATGTGTTCATTTAACATGTGCTGAAAGGACGTCCTGTGTTTTTATTTGTTTTTCTGATGCTTTCTCAAAGTGCTAAAACTGCTAGGGATGTGCTCGAATATGAATATGTTAGTCAGGAACCCACGAATGATGGCACATAAACGGATATTTCTTCTACACAAAAGTTATTCAACGGAACGATCATTCATATTGTTCTGGATGGCCACGAGACAAAGATGTTTGCAGCATTCAGTTCAGCTTAATACAGTTAAAACGAGTGTCGGCTGTGTGTCATGGTTTACCCAATTTGAGGTGATTTCCGGTGTAACCCGAGCCCATGTCCCGTCTTCTTTCGACAGATCCAGAGGCAATTAATAATATAATAATTATAATTGTTTTGCTTGAACAGATGCAGATAATGACTTAGCTATGCACCTCTTATATCCACCATGAATACAACACTATATCCTGCTATGCATATTAATTTGGGTTAAGTCAGGTATCGAATCAAACACATTGAAGCTTTTTTCCTCTATTGTTTTTAAAGGCAATCTGATACTTAAAACATTCTAGTATACGTAAAGTATCTTTTAAAATGATGATCACCTACTATGTTCAATCAATTGATAAGGTCCCCAAAGAAAATGCCCACAGATATGGCCTTATTATATCATGCACAAATGGCTAAGCAGCAATTGGACAATAGTGTTCTGTTCTCAATTATGGTCTCTCGTCTGGTTTTGAAGGTTAGTCTTACATTATGTTGATGCTTCAGATGTTTTTGAAATGACACACTGTGCAGGAAAAAAAAACACCTTCATCTGTGAATAGAATATAAGAAGCGTTGCGGCTGGGATTCATATTTTGGTCATGTACGAACCAAAGTAAGCCGTTTCATGAGTCTCATTCCACCTACTCTCCTCGGAGAGGTCTTTTTTTCTTCTCCTTCCGTGCTGAAAGCCTGGGTTGAAAGGGGAGCTTTGGAGTAAGCACACAGGCCACATGGGAGTGAATCCCTCCAGAGTCTCAGAAAAAAAGAATAGCTTCAAAAGGGGGCCATGGAACCAGAGTGAAAACTATAATGATTAAAAGTGAAATGTTTGTTTGAAGACGATGTTATTTTGGAAAAGTCTCATAAGAGGATTTTCCCTATGAAATGCCAGCAAAGGCAAGAACAAGGAAATATTTCTAGTGGTGTCATAGAGTTGTTCTGGATATTGTTGTGCTCTAAGTTCCTATATTAGTGTTGTGCAATATGCATTGTGTACAGAACATATTTGTCGATATCTGTACAAAGAGTCATCAGAAATGAGACAGAGCTTCTCCTGCTTTTCTCTGAACTCTGACTCCATCTGATATTTTGAAATATAAACCCAACACATCTCTTCAAAAACATGACATTAAACCCAACACATCTCCTCAAAAACATGACATTAAACCCAACACATCTACTCAAAAACATGACATTAAACGCATTTGTTGTTCAGTGGTTTTCTCCTCATCTGGGTCATGATGAAGATTGTGATGAAGAGGTGCAGTTTCCCAGTTAAGATCAGAGCATGATTGGTTCAATACTGTCTCTTCACTTTGTTCAAACTGAGAGGGGGAAAGGTGCAAAACAAACAATATCTGGAGGTCTGCCTCGTGATGGCCCACTGATGTTGTTGCTGTTGGTATGCTCCAAATGTTCCACATTTAGGTAGTAGCTTCATGTAATTATATGGCAATGGGTTCATCTCCCAAGATGATTCCAATGGTCAAAACATGCACTGTCTTTGGTTTTAATGTTTTTTGCAGAGACTTGGTAGAGTTAATCATCATATAAACTAAAAATACAACTTTTGAAGACACTTCTTAAGAATTTAGCTGGCTGTGTATAAAACAGGTTTTAAGTAGCCTCATATTAACGGTGCTAAGCACACTGTTTCTGTAATTTCAGCAGACCACCTAGTAGAACATACACTGTACAGTTTAAGGTTATGTTTTACTAAAATAAGTTTAACCATACTTATTATACGGCTCCTCAGAATTGTGCGAAAGGTTCCTTTAATTTGAATGGGCCACCCCAATATTCGGAGGTCAGCTATTTGTCTGTAATGGCCGCTGCAAAACATTAATGACCACTGCCAATGCCAACAGGTTTTTGTGCTTCTAATTAACATCATCCTGCAAGTAGTCCATTCACTAAATGTAACGGAAATTCATTGTTGCTTGAAATCAGCAAGAGATAGGTTGCACGCAACACCTGAAACTTTGTTCTATTTGCATAAAAACTATTTTTGGAAAACACAAAATGGCAAAAAAATCATTAAAAAGAGATTTATTAGAGAAATATCTTTTATGAAGTTGGCAAGTACCTGTATAATGAGCGGGATAATGTATAGTATATAATACACATCTGGGTCCTGTTCATCCTGTCTGGATTAATTGTCCTATACTGACTGGCGTACTATACATTATCCCATACTTATGGGGGCACTGCATCTGCATACCTGAAGGCAATCTCATATGGGGAAGTAAATGACCATGCTCTTCCATTCTATCTACTCACATGGAGGGAGCTATGTCTGAGGGAAGTCAGGTTGAACCCAGTGATCTGTGCTAAAAGAGGAGCAGCTTTGAGGAAGACATACAAAGGCTTTCTCCACAACTTGGTTTTTACTTCCAAGTGATCTGGGGAATAAAAGCGTAGAGTTACAAATTCAATATAGTCATGTCTTTTCTAGTTTTTTAACTCTTCCGTTTGAGTTTCTGAGGAAATGAAGATGAAACTTCACTCGTTGGCCCATCCAGTTCAGTCATCACATTTCATTTGATATGAAAGATGTTAAAAGGCACAAAATAGCTATCTGGTTTCAGAGACGGAGCCTGTGACAGCACTGATGGATCAGGAACACCTTCATGATCTGCTTCTGAACGCTGGTCTCACATCTCAACCACTTGTTATTAGTTTGCAATTAGGCATTCCTTCAACGGCATGACTTTGCATAAATAATGGCTAATTGAATATAAATGGGATGTGATGGTATTTGATTATCTGTTTTTTCATTTTCAGGAAAGATTATGCAAATGTGGGCTCAATTTGCATATCTCCATGCGCAGAAAATGAAATGAAATGTCTGACTTGATTATTTTTGCCAACATTACAAGGCGAACTTCTTTAATCTCATGAATTTGGGATTAGTTTCACATTTTTGGCATGATGCTCTAAACGGGCAGGAGGAGGGAGGTCATTTAGACAGAGGAAGCTTTTGTTTGCCTCAGCAGACGAAAACAATGGAGCTTAATAGAGTTTAAAGTGGCTTTGTTATTTTTCCTTAAAGCTTGACTGATTCTTGGTATTTGTCAGAAGCGTTCTTTGTCGAGGAGCAGATATGCTGGTAGACGGCGCAGCAAAGATGATGAAGAGTTTACTTGCGCTCTCTCTCACACAAAGCCTGGTCCACGTCAGCGGAAGGAATGAAAAGCCTATTATTGGGTTGAATTGTGAATTACAGGTCTGTCTGGCACTCAGCACCAACCTTTATCTTTGGGGCAATTTACACCACCGTACAACATCGCCCTGTGTGCCCCTTCCCCATGCCCTCTGTGTTTCAAAAATCATAAAGAGGAGAGATGACGGGCATCATGAAAACCGCACTGATAACTGCAAAGACCAGGCAGAAACAGCCTTGGTGATATCTGGGAAAGTAATTTATGTGTTAGATGGAACCATGAGACCAAATACAGGACACAGGGCTCGCTAAATCGCGAGCCCAACATCCCAGAGACAGTCAAGTTTTACACACACACACACACATTCCAGGGACAGTCAAGTTCACAACGCTAGCCAATCATTCCGGGGACAGTCAAGTTTATGTGAATCATGTGAAGTGCAAACTTATTATAAAGCATGCACATACAAATATACACAAGACCCATTACAGACCAGTGAAAACAGTTCATATTACAGAGAATGATAGGCGAGATTAAAGAGGTTTGTCTTGCGCGCACGTTTAAAGGTTTCCACCGTTTCAGCCATTCTTAGGTCCTCTGGCAGAGTATTCCAAAGGCTGGAAGCATAGAAACTGAAAGCTGCCACTCCATGTATCTTTGTCCTGGCCTTGTCTTAAAGCTGTGTCTCCAAGTCTCTTTGTCCTGGCCTTGTCTTAAAGCTGTGTCTACATGTCTATTGGTCCTGGCCTTGTCTTAAAGCTGTGTCTCCATGTCTATTGGTCCTGGCCTTGTCTTAAAGTTGTGTCTACATGTCTATTGGTCCTGGCCTTGTCTTAAAGCTGTGTCTCCAAGTCTCTTTGTCCTGGCCTTGTCTTAAAGTTGTGTCTACATGTCTATTGGTCCTGGCCTTGTCTTAAAGTTGTGTCTACATGTCTATTGGTCCTGGCCTTGTCTTAAAGCTGTGTCTCCAAGTCTCTTGGTCCTGGCCTTGTCTTAAAGTTGTGTCTACATGTCTATTGGTCCTGGCCTTGTCTTAAAGCTGTGTCTCCAAGTCTCTTGGTCCTGGCCTTGTCTTAAAGTTGTGTCTACATGTCTATTGGTCCTGGCCTTGTCTTAAAGCTGTGTCTCCAAGTCTCTTTGTCCTGGCCTTGTCTTAAAGCTGTGTCTCCAAGTCTCTTTGTCCTGGCCTTGTCTTAAAGCTGTGTCTACATGTCTATTGGTCCTGGCCTTGTCTTAAAGCTGTGTCTCCATGTCTCTTTGTCCTGGCCTTGTCTTAAAGTTGTGTCTACATGTCTCTTTGTCCTGGCCTTGTCTTAAAGCTGTGTCTCCAAGTCTCTTGGTCCTGGCCACAAAGCAGATCTACTCAGGCTTACAGAAGTGGCGCTTTAGAGAACAGAGGGAGAAGTGCACACTAAGATGCATGACATTGAAGACTGTGCAGTCTGTGCTTTTTAAATACATGTGTATTGTTCCATGAATGTAAGGTAAGTAAGTTAACTTTATTGATACCCAGACGTAGATTTGTTTGCAGGTGAAAAGTAGAAAGCTTGCACAACAGCACCAGACAATACAATGACAGTGACACAGGACAACAGACAGGAAAATAACAAGCAAACATTGACAAACAAACAGACACATAGAACAAAAACAAATGCTCTGGTAGAATAAATGATAAGATAAATAAATAAATAAACAGGCCTAGATGGAAGATGGCTGCTCCTGACAGGATATCATATTCTTACAATTGCTATTCAGGGACTTAATAGCTGAGGGGACAAAACTCGATCTATACCTTTTGGTTTTGCACATAGGCTGTATGTACCTTTCAGCGTAAAAACGATTTTTTTTTAAATGTTGTAGTCTAAATCATTCTTCAGAAAGCCTTCCTGAAAGGTTGCCATGGAAATCGAGATATCGCCAACCCTTAGACCGTAGTGAAGGGCACTCAGAACTGTGTTGCATTGTAGGTTGCATTTTCCCAGGCTCTCCTCACATGACACTCAACATGCCGTATAAACATAACCAGCGATCCATCAGAAGTGATTATTCACTGAACCCTCCCTGAAGAAGCCCTTGCTGCGTGATTGAATTTAGCGGGGAGGGAAAAAAGTCATCCTTTCGATTACTATCACAATCAATTGGGCCTGGATTACCATTGATCACTCAAAATGAACAACTAAGTCAATGTGGAGATTGCCAGGGAATATTGAATGAAAAAGTGAGAGTGGAAGTAGGAAAGCATCCATAAGTATTGAATAAATCTCTGCTGCTGAAGTGTGTCATCAAATAAGTTTTAATTCACTCCCCCTCTGAAGCACATGAAGGTGAAGTGAAGAAGAGATGCCGAGACGAAGAGATTGAAAAATCGAGTAATGGACAGAAAAGAGAGACAAATGGGGCGAGAGATGAATTTACACAGCTGCTATGTGATTATGGGGTTCTAACTCAATACTGGACCAATGTCGTTCGTTTTTGTTTGTTCGTTTTCGAGACCAAATTTGGACTCCAAAATATCTCAAAATTGAAAAAATACAAAATTCAGAAGTTTCCTTTTAACTTTTAACTATGTCAACAATTTAAATGGGAGCGGAAATGGCATGTCCTGCCATTGTCATGTTATGCCATGGCAGAGCACTTTGAGCCGCATGCTATATAAATAAAGTTTAATTATTCTTATTATTATTCTTATTATTATTATTATTATTATGTCAGGGCATGACAGAATGGCTTCTTTTCTAAAAGTTGTTCTATAGGGCTGTCTGGCCTGTTGCTTAGCTGATTGTGTTGTGTGTATTGAGTAGTGATGTGTTATTGGGACTCTCAGCTTGCATTGTGCTTGGGATACACGCAGCATTTCTTTCTGCTCTCAGCACCTTTTTTGGATCAGTAGGCTACAACCACAGTATATTAGGCTACCCAGGCTACACCCACAGTATATTAGGCTACCCAGGCATATATGCAAGATTTATTTTTCTACCACTGTAAATCATTTTGACTGAAGACTGTCCACTTCTCATCTTGTTTAATTTTCCAATGCAAACAGTTTGATTTTATATAGGCTTGTCTACACGTATGTTTTTTACAAAATAATTAGATCATGGCTACAGTCCAATCTCTGAGGTTTGGGCGCACGTAGGCTGTAATGCAATGCACACTGTGAGGAGTTCTGCTCACTGGTACCCACATTAAAACCATTGTTATGGTCTCTCATCCCCAGATAAAATGGACCCCAGTAGGTCTCTAAGCAGTAGTGGCCTGATTCAGTAGGAATGTCTTTAAATGAATCCAGTATTGGGGGTTTCTTCATTTATTTTCTAAATGCAGCCGATGAGTCTCCATGGAGTCGAGTTAAATGTTAGGTGTTACGTAAGATGTAAACAAAAATGTTGGTGCCCTATGTGCCCTATGAGTGGCTTGATAATGTCAAACTTAAGTTACCTTGTCAATTTAAATTAAAACAGGAGGGATGGAAAACAACAATTAAAAAAGTATGACAGAGGGCATTGCAACCAGTTTTACAAGAGCACTTCATGGGATCATGACCGACGTGTTAGATATCTCAGAAGGGCTAGGAGCAGAAGTGACGCCAGAAAACAGGTAGAATAAGAATAAAGATAAACCTTAAGAAGGGTGATAGTGTGATTCGTTAGTAGTAGAAGTTCACACTGAAAGGGAGGGTGCGAGAGATAGACAGACAATGTAAAGACAGACAGATGAAATAGACAGAAGGTATAGTATATCTGTGGCAGTGAGCAGATGGATTGGAAAGGAAAGACTAGGACCATGTTGCTGGACAGATGCTAATTTCATTTTCATGAAACTGCATAAAGAAATTGACTGCAGCATCAAAGGGGAAACATTTCCTTCAATCCATCCCCACTCAACCTGGAAGCTTAACCAGCCGTCTGAAGAGAAAGGACAGATGTCATGCGAATCATGCCAACGACTGAATCAAATGAGCAAAGCACTCATTCCTGAAAGCATATCACAGAACAATGGAGCATTAGACATCATCCGACAAAACGCCTCTTGATGCCTTTTCTACCCAAGAGGGAGGAAAGTAGGACTCCAAATGCTGATTGACTTGCTTCTTGGTTCTGAGTGAAGTCACAGATTACATGTAATGAGGAACCCCGAGGGGATATGCATCATCATCTCACGTACATCAAGGCTTTGGGTGACTGACAGGGGAGGCTTTGGAAAATAAAAGCCAGGGGCTTGTTTGTTGTGTTTTTGTTTTTGTTGCCTTTCCTCGCTGCGAGCCAATTAGAACCTCGTTCAGCTTGAGGAGTCCAGTTTGTTTGTTTCGTTTGTCTCTATGGTCGTTTAGTTTGAAGGAAAAAAAACAAAAAAAAAAACATGTTGTTTAAACTGTCAACAATCGTTTCATTCTTTTTTTTTTGACACAGTTTTGTCAAGCTTTTAATTGTTGTTTCAAGGTAGATCATCTCCTTGCTCAGAATGCTTTGACAACAAACTATATGGAATTTATATTCTCTTATTATACGGCTCTTCAGAATATTCCAAAAAGTACCGTTGATTTGAATGGGCCATCCCTACGTCATACCCATACATTAATTCCTGCTAACAGACCTCTGCGAAAGATAATCACCGCTGTCATTGGCAACGGGTTTTGTACTTCTAATTCACATCTTTCATATCATTCCGCCAGAAGTCCAGTCATTTTAACGCAACAGTAGAGAGTAATTTGAAGTCAGCAAGTAATGGGTTGCTATGCAACACCTGAAACTTCAAAGTTCTATTTGCTTGAAGAACTATTTATTTCTAAACGGGACACATGAAACGGCACCTAAATCATTAAAAAGAGGTATGTTGGAGGAATGTCTTCTATCGTTTTTGGCAAGTACCCGTATAATAAGCGGGATAATGTATTGTCCGTCGGTCATTCTCCAAAAATAATTCCCTTCAGGACGAAACAACACCCTCCGCTGCGCGTCGGGGTGTTGTTCGCCCCATCGGGAATTATTTTTGTAGAATGACCTCCGGACAATACATTATCCCTTACTTAAATCAGAGAATGAAAAGATTGGATTCAAAAGCATTCTGAATCCGTGGTATTGGTTGACCTGAGCTGCCAGCATGTGTAGTGTGTCTGTAGAACATAGAGCATTGATGTACAATGCCTTTTAAAGCTGTGGGCATGTGTAGTGTGTCTGTACCCCTGTAAAACAAGCGATATCCCATGACAATATCCCATGACAATATTCCAACGTTATTTATAAGGTGTAAAAATGTGCTTCCTCCATAGTGTGTGTGGAGCTGTGGTGTTATCAGTGGATGACTGGGATCCGAAGGGTTTTCACAGAACCCCTCCTGAGACGAAGCCGGGCGCCACACTAAGTCATGCTCGTCCCCGACTGGAATTACTCTCACAGAGGGACACCACCACCGCCTGTAAGCTCACATTTTATTACTCCGCAGACTCTCTCTCTCTCTCTCTCTCTCTCTCTCTCTCTCTCTCTCTCTCTCTCTCTCTCTCTCTCTCTCTATCTCTCTCTCTCTCTCTCTCTCTCTCTCTCCCCCCCTCTCTCTCCCTCTCCCTCTCTATCTCTCTCTCCCCCTCTCTCTCTCTCTCTCTCTCTCTCTCTCTCTCTCTCTCTCTCCCTCTTTCTCTCACTCTCTCTCTCTCTCTCTCTCTCTCTCTCTCTTTCTCTCTAAGACACGAAATACAGTCTATTTTCCATTGTCATTCTCCACAGACTATCATGCTAAATCAACTCCTACCTGCTGCTTTGGGTCTATTAAATCCCTTATTCATTATTTTAATGTGGATATTACTTGACATTAAGGACATCTCAGAATGGCACAGAAGAGACCTACAGAAGGGGGCCGGCCTCGGTGATATACAGTAAGGCTTTAGATGACTGCAAGAAGAAAGTTCACTTTTTATACTTCTTCTTTATTGTCCAGTACTCTGAAAGCGCCAGAGATAATTCACAGAACATATTACTGAAAATGCACGTTTGAAGAGAAGATGTGAAACAAAAAACATTAATGGTAATGTGGTTGATCATTTATGTAATTCATGGTCTTTGATTAAAATAATGGTTAAAATGCTTCAAAACGGATCTGAAAAACAAGCAGAATTAATACATTACACCTCAAAGCCACATTTTGTGAATATCTCATGAAACAAAATGTTTCCTTTTTATATCAATCAAAAGGGTTTTAAGTGCAATATTCCCCCACCATTTACATGCACTGACCTAAATCGTGTTTTCTCTGCCACTTTTTTTTCTCCCACCCGATCCTTTAATCACACCCTGACATTGTCTCTCTCACACACACACACACACACACACACCTGACATTGTCTCTCACACACACACACACACACACACACACCCTGACATTGTCTACTTTGATGTTTATTGTCAAGC
>NC_137927.1:32792326-32799826 GCF_963457725.1 Sprattus sprattus
CTTGCCCTTCAAGGCAAAGGCAGTTGTGCGAAGTATATCTCGGAATTGCGAGGAGATAAAGTCCCTTATATTAAGACATGACTTACTGAATACTGAATATTGAGTAAATTGTACTATTGTCCAACAGTACAAAAGTTATTTAAATCATTTTTAAGGGGTTGCACGGTAAGCTCATTCATTAAAGCAAGTTCAATTTTTGTGGCGAAATAAAAGAAATGAGTAATTGAGGCCTGTGAAAGAATACTGAAACATCTGTAAAAAGCAGAGGGGCGTTCATCCATTCATTTCATACATTAACTTGAGAACATGAATACATTATTGGGTTTTAATTGCTATTTGAGAACAGGGCATAGTGGCTGACTCAAAGGGTTTGGATCGCTGAAGCATTCCCTATTGTACTGATTAGTCTTCATTTTGTACACAATAAGATAACATTTTATTAGATTAACAAAACATATAACTAGGCCGTGTCATGTTGAATAATATTCAACAGAAATATTCAACATATCAAAGGATTGGCAGATGTGTGGAGTTGAAGCTAGAGTGATTATATTTTGACTCAGTTCACGTTCTATTTTCTTGAGATGTCTCTCGACTGGACAATCATCATTATCGCTCACAGTGTGGACTCTAATGGTTTCTTCCTACCAACGTGATTTATAGTGGGAAACTGATCTGCTGGCCACATGTGTTATATATGTCCATCAATTATGTTATAGGGCTTTTATACAAGTCTGCTGTTACCAATTGTTCAACCTGCAATGCTGCCAGGCAGTGGTCTGAGCACCAGAGAGGCTCTCTCTCTCCCCAAGCCAGCTTCTATCTCTACAGTGTGTGTGTGTGTGTGTGTGTGTGTGTGTGTGTGTGTGTGTGTGTGTGTGTGTGTATGTGTGTGTGTGTGTGTCAGTCAGGGAGGTTTGGGACACACCCTCTTCCCAAACACACACACACACACACACACACAAACATACACACACACATACACAAACACACACACGTACACACACACACATACACACACACATACACAAACACACACACATACACACACACAAACACATACACACACACACACCCTCGTCCCAAACACACACATACACACACACACCCTCTTCCCAAACACACACAGACAGACACGCACACACCCTCGTTCTTAACAGACACACACACACACACACACACACACACACACACACACACACACACACACACACACACACACATACACACCCTTGTTGTTATGTCAGGAGAGACACGCTGTGTTAAAAAAAGAATAAACGCACACACAGATCATTGTTTTTCACTGTCATACTTGTTCCTGTACATTCCCAAACACACACCCATCCCACCCCCCAGACCGAACCACTTTTGGGGCATTATCATCTGGGAGGCAGAGACCCCCTCCCACCTCCCCACCCCCACCCCCCCTGCATCTTTGTGGGGAGCAGGGAGAGTGATGACTGCCTGTGGCCATAAATACCAAATGATAGGTAATTAGAGACACCTGAGGAAAATTGCCTCTCATCTGCACACCTGGGGAAGCACGGGAGCATCCATCCGTTTGAGCAAGGGGGAGCACAGGAGCATCCATCCGTTTGAACAAGGGGGAGCAGGTATCACCTCCTCCAGAAGACGGAGAAGTTTGGAAGTGGAGGGGAGGGGAGGGGAGGGGAGGAGAGGAGAGGGGTGCAGTGGTTTTTTGGGGTGTTAAGAGATGTGTTATGGTTGAAACTTTTGAACTAATGTGTAGATCAGGCACTGGGATTGTCAAATGATGTCTTCTGCCAGGTGTTGTAATACGGTCAGAGGCAATTTTCAATGTGTGTCCCTAATGTGCTCTGTGATTGGGACAATTATCTTTCCCTGATAATATGAGGCAGGTAAAGGGGATACACAGTGGCGGTCTGTTAACCCGTGGCTATGGCCAATCACGGAAGGATTTTAGGAGCGCCAATGACAGCAACAAAAGGTCACATTAACAACCTCATCTCTCTCTCCCCAGAAAATGGGCTGCATGAACATGATTTTCTACAATAGCTTCTTCTCTCTGTTACAAAATCTCCATTTTAAATTAACATAGTTTATTTTAATTACACCATGCCAGAGGGTTGCTGCAAATGTATTTAAGGTTCTGTCCCTGCTTAAAAGACTGCCAATAGGCCATAGCGTCATGGATACTGTTGCCATGGTTTATCCCCTCATCGTCAGGTTGTGAAGTTGCACCGACAACTGAATCCCTCATCTTTGCATTGTGACAGGCTATGAGTGGCATGTGGCTTGTCTTGTTCTATCACTGAACATGGTGTTTATAATTACCCGCCTGAGTGTGAGTGTGTGTTTGTGTGTGTGTGTGTGTGTGTGTGTGTGTGTGTGTGTGTGTGTGTGTGTGTGTGTGTGTGTGTGTGTGTGTGTGTGGATGTGTGTGTGGATGTGTTTGTGTGTGTGTGTGTGTGTGTGTGTGTGTGTGTGTGTGTGTGTGTGTGTGTGTGTGTGTGTGTGTGTGTGTGTGTGTGTGTGTGTGTGTGTGTGTGTGTGAGTATGGCAGAGGGAACACCATGGTATGGGACCAGTACATAATCTGAGTTTGGCAGAGGGAACATAATCTGTTGCCAGAATGAAACAGTCAAAATAAGCATCACTCTGTTATAAATACATAAATACAAAAATAAATGCTATAGCAAATAGAAGTAGAAAAATAGAGTTCTATACCAAGTTAAAAACTCACATGATTGATGCAGTACTTCAACCCATGTGGTCATTGCAGACATTCCTGACCGTAGGTTAACGATGAAAAGCTAAGGTGTCGTGAGTATCAGTATACATAAAGAGCTAACATTGTTTCACTGTGTGTGTTTTATGCAGTTTTGTGAGAGGTTGGTCCTGTTCAGTAAAACTGACTGGTGAAAAGCCTAGTGAACTTAACACAGGAATATGCCACACCGCATCATAGTTATATTGTCCTAAATACCACCATATGGCATGACCACATGTGCTTGATTGAATAATAAAGCATTCAATTGTCCTGTCTGTAACAGGCCCTTCTACACCCTAACCTTTAATTTGGTGTCTAGCAATTACATCTTGTGTTAGTAATTACTTTGTCAAATGTCACCTTGAAGAGCGAGGAAAATGATTAAGCCATTTTGGTTTTGCCAGATTCCTGTTTTCTTTCTCACCAATTAATTGGTGTGTTAGGCTGTAATTGATTATAAACCTATTTATTCCCTTATTAAAATTCAGTGAAAAACGAAGATGGGACCTTGAGGTGTCACACCTCCTCAGAACATCTTCTGGCATATCTGTTCTTGCTTGTGTGGTTTGAAGGTCTGATTGTATGTGACTTTGTGTCTGTTTTGCTGTGTGTGTGTGTGTGTGTGTCTGCCTGCGTGTGTGTGTGTGTGAGTGTGTGGTTGTGTATGTGATACGTGTGTGTGTTACATATATATACACGTATGTGTACATATGTTTATGTGTGTGTGGAATCTGCATGTCATCGATAATACAGGACAGGAGAAATCATGGCAAGATCCTTTTGTAATTTTTTGTCAAATGCATTTCAGACAACATTTTGCGGGGTATGTATTATCATGTAGCAATATTAGCAAGCATGTATTAGCATGTAGCAATATTAGCATGTATGTGTTAGCATGTAGCAAAATGAGCATGTTTGTTTTAGTTTTCATTTTGTATTATATAGTAATCCACCCAGATCCTCCATGGATTTCTCTATTGTGCCAAGTCAAGCAAGTCTAGTATTGAGTCAAGCAACCCCCATTTTGGAAAGGCAGTGCCTGTTGAAAAGCAGTGCAATGTTGCTTAGTGCTTGGCATTTCCTGCTCTCAGTGGCTTGGCTAGAAAAGACTGGGACCATCCCCTGAATGCTAACTATGTCAGAGAAATGTGCTGGTTGTCACAGATTATGTTTCAGTTTCGACAAAGCAAATTAAGTTGAAATGCATAAGCCTTCCTTTTCATTGCTGTTATTTCAGTTTATTTCACAGGAAGCCATGGTCTCTTCTTATTCCATGTGTGCCCTATGCTGTAGACTCAGAAACACAGACAGACCCAAAACATAAAGGCGAAGAAAAACAGACAACAGCGAGAGAAGAGAGAAACGAGCACAGGCTTTAAACCCAAAATTGACATTCAAGGACCGCGATTCAACAGCAGTTGGCCGTCCTCCCATAAAATCGTGAATGCATATTTGTGTTGTGGGTATTTTGGTTTATACGTGTGTGTGTGTGTGTGTGTGTGTGTGTGTGCGTGCGTGAGTGTTTTATTATTTAGCTCTCATTTCTGCTCTGCTCCGCACCGCCCGCCGTCCATGTGATGAATCTCAATTATGGCAAGGTCACCTCTCGTCCCGCTGATCTCTCTGCAGCTTTATTGAAGCTGGCAGCGCTTCCACACTATTATGGTGCACTTATTGACAGGCTGAATCCTCTCCAAACAAGAACGACAAAAATGTGGGAAAGTTACCGGCTCCCCTCTAATTTCGGGTGACAGAATTGGCACGGGCGCTCGGCGCGGCGACTAATGGCCTTATTGTAATCTCCGTGCGCACCCCTGGTGATTCGGAGGGCGGCGCAGGCCTATTTATGCACCAGCCTCGGCCTCGCAATCATCGCTGCATTTCCAGCCGTGCAGTGTAAATACTCGTGATCCGCGGGAGCTTTTTCTCTGTGCACGTGTGTGTCTTCTTGCAGACTCATCACGAGGAGGGGGAAAAAAAGAGAGAAGTTTACCCATTACCATAGAGTGAATAGCATTTAGCTGCAAGGGAACGAGAAGCAGGGGACATTAAACTAATCTGCGATGCACTGAGCATTATAATATGCACAAAGAGTGTACCCTCCAATGTGCTCATGTTTTTTTTATATTTTTTATATTCACCCAATGCTCATCCAACTCAATTCCTGGATGAGTTACCCAAGCATTTGGCTTAATGTATCAATCTCTGTCTTGTTCTGAATAGCCAAAGTGAGACAGCGCAGGCTACAGGTAATCAAGAATACTTCAGATGCAAAACAATCTTCTCACAACCTTTATCTCAAAAGCTACCAAGTGGAAGAATGTGCAGTTCTGCTTGCTTTTTCTTGTTTCTCAGGGTGACCAGATACAAATATGTGGTGTGATGTTTTACACACACACACACACACAGACACACACACACACACACACACACACACACACACTGCTTGCTTATCTTGTTTCTCAGGGTGACCCGATGAAAATGGCGGTGTGATGTGGTGTGATGTTTTAAACGTGTAAGAGCCATAAATAAGATGTATATTATTTCTGGAACAATATTATTTTGTATTACCTTGTTATTATAATGCATATCTCTGTAAAGTAGAGTCTCTTATTTTGACACGTTGTTTTGACCATGTGAAGAAGGCATGCTTAGTTAGAAGGAACAGAGAAGCACGGAGGTTCACAGTGTTTTGACCGTGCTAGCTTAATTGTGAAGTAAGAAAGATATAATAATAATTTATTTATGTATGTACATGAAACTACCTGAAACTTTAATAAGATAAAGACATTTTAACTTTTAAGCTTTTGCACGCGTTCATTACTTTCCTCAAGTGCTTCAAAGAATGTCACAGATATTGGATCTGCTGCCATAACAACATGGCATCTTTCTGGATTCACTAGTGTTGTGTTTAGTCATGTGTGTGTGTGTGTGTGTGTGTGTAAGTGAAAGAAAACCCAGCGCCCACCTCTGGAGAAACATCTTTCTTTCTTCGCTTGTTGTGTGTTTAGTTGCGTGCCAGACTCAACATCTGCGTCCTGAAAGAGGCTTGACGGAGGAGAGAAAAAGGAGGAAATTGTGACAGGTTCACATTTGGCGATGACATGTGGTTGAGCAGCGCCACATTAAGTGTGGTGGAGCCTCCATGATGGGGGCCGTGATGTGGTTGGTTTGCTGTGTCGCAGGTTATTTATTCTGCCAAAGCAGCACCGTCCGCAGGCTCTTCCCCCTCACCTGTCTGTCACTCAAGGCCAGGCCTCGGGGGAAGAGAGAGAGCTCTCCTTTCTCCTTTTGCCTGCCAGGTTGTGGGACAATCGTTGGCCCGCTGTGCCTCTGACCTTGATTCCTCTGGGTGCTTTGATCACAATGAGTGTTGACATATGAGTCAGTGAAAAGCGATGGTATATGGAGGGGAAAAGGTATTTTAAGATCTTTTTGGGTCCAAACTTTTTCCAAGGACAAATAACAATTAACCGCAACCACAAAAAAGCTACACTTTGTAATCCCATGAGGCAAGCATTTGCATCAAAGTAAACCGTTTTTTTTGACAGGCTCATAATGTAATTGTCAGACTGCATGGGGCTAAAATTTAAATATGTATGTAATAGATTATGGTTGGGGTTAGGTGATAGATTATGGTTGGGGTTAGGTGATAGATTATGGTTGGGGTTAGGTGATAGATTATGGTTGGGGTTAGGTGATAGATTATGGTTGGGGTTAGGTGATAGATTATGGTTGGGGATAGGTGATAGATTATGGTTGGGGATAGGTGATAGATTATGGTTGGGGATAGGTGATAGATTATGGTTGGGGTTAGGTGATAGATTATGGTTGGGGATAGGTGATAGATTATGGTTGGGGATAGGTGATAGATTATGGTTGGGGTCAGGTGATATTGGTTTATCAGTAGTTTAAAGTTAGGTTAAGATATCATTTTTAGATGTATTTCAGACTTTTACTACACAATGGTCTATCCAAATAGAAGAGTTATTAAATATCGAAAAGAGGACCACATCGCTCAGACGTCGAATGATGCTGTTGCCTGGGGGACAGGTAGGGATAAAGCACATGACACTTGTGTCCTTCAAAAGTGCCATTCAAAAGAGTGGCATGACTTTTATGATAGAAAACACACACAACACATTTTTAACTCCTAGTTTTCTTTCATGCTAGACCTCAAAAAAAGAAAATCTATCTTCTAAGCCTCTTCATCGCTGTCAATCTGGACGGTTGGCATTGTAGCCCATAGCTATTTCCAGTCTGAGAATAGCACTGCCCTTATTTTCACACGTCACTTTTTTTACTCTAAAAGCCTCTTTAAAACCCTTGAAGATTTTTCAAAATCACATTTTTTATTTCCATAACAGTAATGCCGTAAGAGCTTGTCTGTATAGTATATAACCCCGAAAGCGTTGCTTTTATCACCAAAAGCACAGATGACTTAAACATTCGTGTTCCATTCCATCAATGGGATGACAAGTGAGTGAGAGGAAAACATCATCAAAGACAGACCCAAACACATCTATCACCCAGGCAGCAAAGCAATCAGGCCAAACGTGTGCAAGACCACCACTGATCACTCATCAAGGAAAGCTCTGCCCATGCAGCGGCCTCCAACCTGACATGTGAACAAACGTAATCAGGCGAAATGTGAACGTGTTTTTCATCTTTGGCGCACTGGACGACCCCCGCTGGGCCTCCACCAGTGATCTATAATGAAAGCCCTCTTCTGGATGAGGAGCACACGG
>NC_137927.1:32812326-32814826 GCF_963457725.1 Sprattus sprattus
AAGAGGAGGGGAGAGGAGAGGAGAGGAGAGGAGAGGAGAGTGCGTTGCTGTTCCCTCGTGGAGGAGCCTGTGTTGTTTTGGAGCTCGGGGATGTCGAACAATAGCGCAGATAACCAGATAGCTCCACTACAGGTACATGAGATCCTCCAGGGGCCTGCAGTCGGTCTACTGGGAGAATCTTTCTCTCTCTCTCTCTCTCTCTCTCATTCTCTCACTTCTTCTGCTCACCCGTGTTTTTAATTGGGGCCAAAACTAGAATGTATTAACACATGAAAGATATTCTTGACACATCCTGCTCATTCTCACCGCACAGAGCTCCATTAAAAAAACAAAACAAAACAAAAAGTTTGCATGATCTTTGTTATTTGAAGTTTTCTTCATTACTACTTAACACACCTCCTTCTTTATGGTAGGAGTGGTGGTGGATGGGATTTGCTTTCTTAATTCCCAACTGAAGCCTTAACAAAATCAAAGTCAGGGCAAAAAAGTTTAATTTTAGAATACGTGTTTATGTTTACCGAAGTGAGTAATGATGATTGTTTGCTGATGAATTTGAAGGTCCATTTTTTCTTTTCCTTTTAATCAAAGGTACTTTAATTGTCTGATCATTTATTTTGATTTTTTTTCCTTTGAAAAAAAACTATTACTTCAGTAACAAGTGATGCATTTCTACTTGAAAATACGTAGTGTGTTTGCTGAACCGCCGCAGAGGATAGTGAACCCTTGCCTAGAAAATGACAAGCACAACACAGCACACAACACAGCCCTAACACATGAGCACACAACACACAGCACACAACACAGCCCTTACACAGCACACAACTCACAACACAGCTCATACTCATGAGCACACAGCACACAACACAACCCTAACACAGCACACAACTCACAACACAGCTCATACTCATGAGCACACAGCACACAACACAACCCTAACACAGCACACAACATAGCACACACACACACACACACACACGTACACACACAACACACAGCACAGCCCTTACACAGCACACAACTCACAACACAGCTCATACTCATGAGCACACAGCACACAACACAACCCTAACACAGCACACAACACAGCACACACACACACACGTACACACACAACACACAACACAGCCCTAACACAACACACAACACAACCCTAACACAGCACACAACACAGCACACAGCGTGTCGCTAGCAGCAGAAGCGACACACTGAGAAATCACACACACACACACACACAGACAGACACACACACAGACAGACACACACACACACACACACACACACACACACACACACACACACTAATTATGACTTTGAATGACTGACAAGCCATGCAGCAAATGTCCGAAACTACACCCAGTCAATGTGATCAATTACTGTAACAATCAATTCTTTGTCAAGTAAAACATAAGTTTTATTTAAAATATTTGCTTTATGTAGTATTGGTCCCATCATTTGATAGGGTTCAGTAATTTACATGATTTAATTAAAACAGACATGTTGTGTAAGGCTGAAACAAACATTGCTGGCAGCATCATAAATACAGATTGATCCAGAGAATCATTCATCTTTATGAACTTACAGTAATATGCTAAGTAGTAGCTCTATGGGGTAATAGAATCTATTTTAATGGGAATTACACAAGGCAAAATGTTCTGTGGAAAAATGTAATATCAAAATTGCTACAATCAAAAAAATATTCACAAACACACACTCTCTTGCTTTCTCTCGCCATGCATAATTGAAGAAGTACGTCTAATGCTTCCTCTGTTACCAGAGGCTTTTTCACTTACTTGTTTTTTGTCTTTTTTTTTTACTGTATCCAGAATGTGATTTCTCAAAATTGTTTTAAAAGTGTTCTCTCTGTTGTTGTGCGCCCTGGGCACCCCGGGGCTTTATTTGAATATGAGATGTCTTAACGTACTCCTAAAGATGTGAAGATGCTTTACTCTGATATTCCCATAATGGCCCTCACACACACACACACACACACACACACACACACACACACACACACATAATGGCCCTCCTGAACAAATGTTGAAACTCTGACAAAAGCAGCAAGAAGACAGCAGCAGGGGGACCCATGATGAGATGGAGGAGCCAACCGCACACACAGACAGAGACACATTCACACACTCACACACACACACACACACACACGCAGAAACAGACTCACACACAGACAGAAACACACTCACACACTCACACTCACACACTCACACACACACATACAGAAACACACTCACACACTCACACACACGCAGAAACATACTCACACACACATACACACACATACAGAAACACACTCACACACACACGCAGAAACACACTCACACACTCACACACAAGCAGAAACATACTCACACACACACACACACACATACAGAAACACACTCACACACACACATACAGAAACACACTCACACACTCACACACACGCAGAAACATACTCACACACACACACACACACATACAGAAGCACACTCACACACACTCACAC
>NC_137927.1:32824826-32829826 GCF_963457725.1 Sprattus sprattus
TTCACATTATCATACGCAGTCACACATAAACAGTCACAATCACACAGTCACAAACACACAGTCACATACGCAGTCACAAACACGCAGTCACAAACACACAGTCACAAACACACAGTCACAAAAACACAGTCACATACACAGTCACAAGCACACAGTCACATACGCAGTCACAAACACGCAGTCACAAACACACAGTCACATACGCAGTCACAAACACGCAGTCACAAACACACAGTCACATACACAGTCACATATGCAGTCACAAACACACAGTGACAAACACACAGTCACAAACATGCAGTCACAAACACGCATTTACATACAGTATGCAGTCACAAAAACACAGTCACAAACACGCATTCACAATTACGCAGTCACAAACACACAGTCACATACGCAGTCACAAACACACAGTTCATACACATTCATCCATTCTGAGTGAGCGAGGGCCTGCATTCTCAATCTTGTTTTGCAATCTCAAATTAATTTGTATTTTTATTTGTTTGTTTATCATACGTTATTATTTGTTTGTTTATCAATCGTTATGTGTCATTATAGTGGGATTCCAGACGTAGACAGACTCCCTTATCAGCTGCCTCTCTGTGGTCCATTTGCCCCTCAGTTAGACACTGATATGAAATAAAGCAATAATGTGTGTGTGTGTGTATGAATAATGCTAACAAGGGGAGGAAAGGCTATTCCAAAAAAAGTTTACCCAGTTTCTGAAATGCACAGATTTAGCTTAGCTCTGTATTTCTATGTATTAAAAAAACTGCCCTGAAAGGTACCTCTGTTCTCCGTTTAAAACCCACAGCACATCGCTCTTTGTTTTGCATTTTCTCCCTCTTTCTCTCTCTCTCTCTCTCTCTCTCTCTCTCTCTCTCTCTCTCTCTCTCTCTCTTTCTCTCTACTGCATTTGTATTCTTCGAAGAGCAACGCTAGCGTTTTTGACTAGGCCCTGAGTAAGTAGGCTGATTCCATGTGAATGTCTGCCCTGGTCTGTTCCCAGAGGTAGGGAGGCCTCTCTTCCCAGCTGCTCCCTCCTGCTCTAAATCCCCCCACAGTTATTTATGAATCGCCTTCTCTGGAAGCTCCTCTCCTCTCCTCTCCTCTCCTCTCCTCGTCTCTCCTCTCCACTCCTCTCCTCTCCTCTCCTTTCCTTTCCTCTCCTCTTCTCTCCTCTCTTCTGCTATCCTCTCCTCTCCTATTCACTCTTCTCCTCTCCTCTTCTCTCCTCTTCTCTCCACTCCGATCCTCTGCACTCCTCTCTTCTCCTCTCCTCTCCTCTCCTCCTCTCCTCTCCTCTCCTCTCCTCATCCTCTCCTCTCCTCCTCTCCTCTCCTCTCCTCCTCTCCTCTCCTCTCCTCTCTTCTCCTCTCCTCTCCTCTCCTTTTCTTTTCTTTCCTTTTCTTTCCTCTCCTCTCCTCTCTCGTTCTCAGTCACTCTTGCTTGCCAACCCTGACACACGTGGCATTCTCACACTGATCCCAGGGATCACTGGGCCGTTCTCTTTCAATTCCTGACAGCTTTTAAAGAATATTCTCTTCTGCTTCTAAATGACTTCATACATACAAATGATTTTGAGAGAGAAATACAATGCTACATTAAAAAAGAACTTCCACAAATGACAGAGGTGACATCTCCTGGTTGTTGCCATTTTAGCATGTTGTCTGATTCTCAATAAAAGATAAATCTTAAATATCGTTAATCTATTTTTAACTAAATTAACTAAATATTGTGTCGACAAACTGAATTCTCCCAAGGTTTTTGTGAGACTAGTGAGAGGCCGATCTGCACCGTGAACCTTTATAGTAAGTAGTGTAGGTAAGTCAACCCGTTCCATATACACACGTATGACATACAACCTGTGACAGTTTCATTGCCCTGATATAATACCCACCATTATACACACTGATATAATACCCACCATTAAGTGTGGCTGTACATGAGAAGCATTTGCATAACTGCAGTGTCATGTTAGAGATGAGATGAATGCGTGGTGTCATGTTAGGGATGAGATGAATGTGCTGATTCATGTTAGGGATGAGATGAATGTGCTGATTCATGTTAGGGATGAGATTATTGCGATGTGTCATGTTAGGGATGAGACGAATGTGAGGTGTCATGAGGTCAGTTGTCTATGGCTAAATATTTTTTGACCTGGTCATTTTTCAGTAAAATCTATATTTTTTCCGTCTATTTCAACAGTATGATCTAGTTTGTCAAAGTAATGTCATTCTGTTGTACAGAGGAAAAGTGCCAGGTGGCCTTTAGTTCAATATTATTGTTTTCACTTGTGTTCAGTTTGTTTTGGTGTTGGTTTTCCAGAACATTCTTTCTTCAGAAGTTCATGTGTGTGACTTTGAAACAGCTGAGGGCCATTTTCCTTTTCTTTCAACTGCTTCTGCCTTCAGACGGATGAAGTGCTCATGAACCAGCAAAATGAGAGGCCTGTGAGTGCGTGTGTGTGTGTGTGTGTGTGTGTGTGTGTGTGAGAGTGTGTGTGAGAGTGTGTGTGTTTGTTTGAACCTCTCACCACTGCACCAGCTTTCATGCTGCCGCCTGCCGATTCAGAGCTCCTCTCTCAGTGGCACTCGGTAACCGTGGTTACTATAAGAAACACTTAACGCAGCGCCCACTGATTGACTGTTTGTCAGTGCTCTCTCTCTCTCTCTCTCTCTTTCTCCCCCTCCATCATTCTGTTCCTCTTTCTATGCCCTCTCTCTCTCCATCACTCTGTTCCTCTTTCTATGCCCTCTCTCTCTCTCCATCACTCTGTTCCTCTTTATATGCCCTCTCTCTCTCTCTCTCCATCACTCTGTTCCTCTTTCTATGCCCTCTCTCTCTATCCATCACTCTGTTACTCTTTCTATGCCATTCCTATCTTTCTCTCTCTCTCCTTATCTCTCAACTTCTTTCTCTTTCTCAGTTTCATTCTCTCTGTATCTTTTATCTCTCTCCCTCTCTCTCTCTCTCTCTCTCTCTCTCTCTCTCACTATGTTTGCCTCAAAGACACAACAAACACCACAGTGTGTTGAAATATGCATAGTTACAAGCGGGCGATTTACACCATGACAACGGAAGAGTGAGCATTAGAGGTACTCACTGAGCTTAAGTCACTCTGGATGGAGTCACGCTTCTTTAGGCTTAACTTCCACCAGTCAAGCCTCCACCCACCTTCTGTGTTCTCAAAGACGCGTAGCAAACAGGGGCCTAAAGGGTGCGTGTGTGTGTGTGTGTGTGTGTGTGTGTGTGTGTGTGTGTGTCTGAAGGGTCGACAGCAGAGCATGTCTTACAACATCACTGAAGACAGAGCCTTCCGGAACATGAACAGAAAAGAACGAAAGCAGGGAAAACAGCGGCAGGAAGGAAGCTGAGACAATGGAATCCGAAGGGCTAAAAGTGAACAAGTGGGCAGAGTTTGGAGTCAAAGCACTGACCCTCAAATTACCGCTCGCCTCTGTGGGTCAGCTTATGCATCTAGCCATTAAGAACACCTGCTACTCCGTCAAACACTCAATTAGCTCATTCATCACACAAGATAAAAATAGGTTCAACAAAGCTGGGTCCGTTTCTGCTTTTTAACCTTTGCAGCTATGAAATGATGAGCGCACATGTGTTTGAGGAGAAGGACACTACTTCAGCGCACATCCTCCAACTGCCCTGCCCTCCGCACACACATACACACACACACTTCAGTGCACATCCTCCAACCGTCCTGCCCTCCGTCTGTTACTGACTGAGGTGGAGAATGAACACAAAGCGTGATATCATCTAACATCTGAAAGGTGTGAGAGCACATTAGAGGCTAAATTTAGATGTTATTTAGCCTTTTAGGTCTACGTGGCTCATCAAAAAAGAGAGGGGAGGGGTCTAACAGACACCCAATCTCATCTAAGGGATATTGGTAGATGCTGTTTCCATCATAGGTATTCCAAGTTGAAGGGACAAAAGAACGAACTAAAGGACTACTGTCTATGCACTCTATGACTAGTAAACCTAGTACGCTCAGACTAAGTTTATGCGTGTCTGTATATGTGAGTGTGTCTAAAGAGAGATAGAGAGATATATATATATATATATATAGAGAGAGAGAGAGAGGGCAAAGTGTGAGGTGTGGTAGGTCTTTGAGTGACCACACGCCTCTGTGTGTCTGTGCGTTAGCGTGACAGCATAGAGGAGGGGCATACGCGATAGCGTGACAGCATAGAGGAGGGGTGTAGCGTTAGCGTGACAGCATAGAGGAGGGGTGTAGCGTTAGCGTGACAGCATAGAGGGCCTAAGCGTTAGCGTGACAGCATAGAGGAGGGGTGTAGCGTTAGCGTGACAGCATAGAGGGCCTAAGCGTTAGCGTGACAGTATAGAGGGCCTAAGCGTTAGCGTGACAGTATAGAGGGCCTAAGCGTTAGCGTGACAGTATAGAGGGCCTAAGCGTTAGCGTGACAGTATAGAGGGCCTAAGCGTTAGCGTGACAGTATAGAGGGCCTAAGCGTTAGCGTGACAGTATAGAGGGCCTAAGCGTTAGCGTGACAGTATAGAGGGCCTAAGCGTTAGCGTGACAGTATAGAGGGCCTAAGCGTTAGTGTGACAGTATAGAGGAGGGGCATACGCGATAGCGTGACAGCATAGAGGGCCTAAGCGTTAGTGTGACAGCATAGAGGAGGGGCGTAGCGTTAGCGTGACAGCATAGAGGAGGGGCGTAGCGTTAGCGTGACAGCATAGAGGAGGGGCGTAGCGTTAGCGTGACAGCATAGAGGAGGGGTGTAGCGTTAGCGTGACAGCATAGAGGAGGGGCGTAGCGTTAGTGTGACAGCATAGAGGGGCGTAGCGTTAGCGTGACAGCATAGAGGAGGGGCGTAGCGTTAGTGTGACAGCATACAGGAGGGGCGTAGCGTTAGCGTGACAGCATAGGAAGCGTAGCGTTAGCGTGACAGCATAGAGGGGCGTAGCGTTAGCGTGACAGCATAGAGGGCCTCAGTGCTGGGGCACTGGTGAGAGAG
>NC_137927.1:32834826-32839826 GCF_963457725.1 Sprattus sprattus
GCGCCTAGTCGTCCACTTAACGTCACGATGCACAGTTAATTTTGAGGAGGCCCTGTAAAAGAGAAAGACGAGGAGACAGAGATCATCATGGGCTCCTCGTTCCCAGGACACATTTGGCTCCCACCTCCATTTTCTGGCTGAGCGAACCCCACTCTGATCTCAGCCTCCGGGGCTCAAGCACTGCAGGGGAGAGAGAGAGAGAGAGAAGAGCGAGGGAAGAGAAGAGAGAGAGAGAGAGGAGAGAGAGAGAGGGATAAGTGGAAAGAAAAACGATGTTAGACATTGAAACTGAGGGGGGGGGGGAGCAAAATAGGGAGAAAGAGTGACATGGGCAGAGAAAGAAAGACCTAGAAAGACAGAGAGAGCGAGAGGGAGCTAGAGGAGAGGAAAGAGAAAAAAGGAGAGAGGGAGAGCCAGAGAGGAGAGAGGGAGGGAGAGAAGAGGAAAGAGAGAAAAGGAGAGTGCTAGGAGGCAGAGGGAAAAGGAGATTATAAGGGAGGAAGAAAGATATTATATTTGAGTGTGTCTATATGACAGGGGAAAAGTCGGTCAATTTTTAAGAGAGAGGAGATAGAGATAGACGGAGAAGAGATATAAAAAAGAGAGAGAGAGGGAGGAACAGTGAGTGAAAATGTGTGTATGGTATGAGTGTGTTATGTGTGTGTGACACAGAGACAGAGACAGAGAGATTTACAAACAGCTCTGTTTACCGCGTTCTACAGCTAAAACATTTGCCAGGAGTTGTGGGCGATCAGACAGATCGTTGGCCACTAATGTTCCAGTGTGCTAATGACTCCACCGCAGCGCTCTGCGGCAGCGACGGCGGCGCTTCGAAGAGCCATGCGCAGGTGCAGCGGGCCTGCCAGCTAACACTGCTGCGCCGCGACATATGTCCCACTCGCCGCCTTCGATCTGCCAGGGAGCTGGGCTCAATTGATTATCACTAAAGAGGCCGTTCATTGCTCTAGAGCAGACACACACTCTGCCCCTCAGTGGGTGTTCACGGGTGGGGTGTGTGTGTGTGGGGGGGGGGGGGGGGAGGGGGGCTGGTAATAATTTGTACAGTCTCGAGAGTCTCTGGAACATCACCAAGGGGCGAACCAGGTGAAGCTATCCAGAGATTAGTCACGTTCTAGGAGAGAGAGAAAGAGAGAGAGAGAGAGAGAGAGAGAGAGAGAGAGAGAGAGAAAGAGAGAGAGAAAGAGAGAGAGATGATGTCCTCTTATCAAGCCCTGGGATCCGTGCTCCTCTCGAGAGCTGGGGCTTGTCAGTTCAAAGCCCTGGGGTTTTGATGGTTTTATCAGTGAAGATCCTCCCCCTATTCCTCCCCTCCACACCCTATCCTCTCCCTCTTTTCAAGCCTGAAAGGGTGTCTGACGCAGGAGAAGAAAAGGCGCAGCGACACCTGGGTCATCCTTGGTCTTCACAGCTAATAGCTTCTCCTTCATAGCGCCGCAAGCCCCCCTGACCCGCACACAACTGTGAAAGACCTGCATTCGAATAGCTGCATTAATGGTTGGTCTTCTTTTTTCCTTTTTTTAATCTTTTTTCTGTGTCCCCTCATACAGAAGGCCGAATTAATGTAAGGCTATTTCAGGAGGTTGGGAGATTGTCGGAGTGCATTGTGTGTGTGTGTGTGTGTGTGTGTGTGTGTGTGTGTGTGTGTGTGTGTGAGTGTGTGTGTGTGTGTGTGTGTGTGTGTGTGTGTGTGTGTGGTGTGTGTGTGTGTGTGTGTGTGTGTGTGTGAGTGTGTGTGTAGGAGTGTATTTTGTCTGTCAGGCTTTGTGCGTGGTGCAGGTCAGAGCCCTTGACACGTCTTCTGTAAGTTCTGTGGTGGCTTCGGTAGGGACACTCACACACACACACACACACACACACACACACACACAGGTCCTTGACACGTCTCCTGTAAGTTCTCTGGTGGCTTCTGTAGGGAAATATGCTGAAGCCTGGTGGCTGCATTGATGGCCGTGGCTGTGACAGGCACTCACCATTTCATCTGTGGGAGAGGAGTTCTGCAGGGACTGGCACAGAGGAACAATACAGACGGATAGGTAGACAGAGAGAGAGAGAGAGAGAGAGAGAGAGAGAGAGAGAGAGAGAGAGAGAGAGGGAGAGAGAGACAGACAGATAGATAGAGATAGTTATATATGAGGGAAGGGGGACAAAATGGATGTATATGTGTGTGAGTGTAAATGTACTTGTGTGTGTGTGTGTGTGTGTATGTGTGTGTGGGTGGGGGGGGTGGATGAGGAGCGGTAAAGAGAGGGATTTGGAGATTTTGATTGGTAATGCCCTGGTACAATAAGTCTGTGAAATTTCTCTTTCTGTCTTTCCCTCTGTCTCCCTCTCTCTCTCTCTCTCTCTCTCTCTCTCTCTCTCTCTCTCTCTCGCTCTCTCTCTCCCTTTCTCCTCTTTAATCTTACTCTGCGGCCTCTCAGACAAAGAATTAATGTCCTGCTGCCCCCGCCAACCCTTTACAGGTAAGCTTTAATAATGACGGCTAATAAAATTTAAAAGCAAGATCTTTGAATTTCAAATGAGGACCCTGTGAAGAAATGAGAGTCCATCCATCGAGAGTTTGGGCAGTAGTGGGAAGGAGAGTGTAGAAATATGATAAGCAATGGCCCTCAGCTGTGAGGTGGTGTGTGTGTGTGTGTGTGTGTGTGTGTGTGTGTGTGTGTGTGTGTGTGTGTGTGTGTGTGTGTGTGTGTGTGTGTGTGTGTGTGTGTGTGTGTGTGTGGAGAATACTGAGGGTTGAGGTGCTGAAGCAAACCATATGTTAGCTGAAAGAGCAAGCGCTTTTTTTGTTTTGTGCTGAAAACATATAATGTGGCTTCTACTATCGCATCAGAAATGAGATGTAGGTTATGGTTGTTTATTCGTAGCTTAGTCCAATGGCGTATACTTGTTATTTATTAAGAAGATTAATTATAAAAGTGTGTTTAATTTTTTCTGCCGTTGTGTCCCAAGTGCTTGTGTGAGAAAGTCTGTTTGAGTGTGTGTTTTGGTGCGATGTCATGTTGTGCATCTCTTTGATCCTCTCTCTCATTGTGACAGGTAGATTGAGAACAGGATTGGCAGAGAATTAGCGGTATTTAACAGCAAACTATCATGCCGTTTTGAGAGAGCTTTATAGGACTTAAATATGTACGAATTATTATTATAGTTTTGGGCGGACGTAAGGTCTTTTTTGCTATAGAGGAAGTTTGGGAAGTTCTATTTGTTTCCCTTTTATTGTTAAGATTTATATTGTGATCTGGTAGGTGGATTCTCAGCTAGCTGCGCTGTTTTGGGTATTATTTTCACCTTGCCCCCTCCCAAAGTTACATTTCACATCCTTAATCTTTTGTATTTGTAGCGCCCTCTCGGGTACAGTTGACTATGCCACCCCTTCAGTTGGGCTTAATTATATCGGAGCAAGGGGAACTCAATAACGCTATTGCCAACGTTTTTGAGAAAGTATAAAAAGAATCTTTACTAATAAATATTACACAATAGTGGAGTTGGTTGGTCACCAGATAAGAAAAATAATAATAAAAAAATACATAGACACAGTATGGAGACTGGGGAACCTCTGCAATGGGTCACTAGGAGGAGTGATGTCAAGCCAGGTCTCTATAACACACATGGTCTTGTGCACACTAAACAACACGTGTTTCAGTTCAGGGGAAATGCACTACAATATTCAAGACACTCAGGTGATATGTGACAAGGCAATTAAGGGGTTCATACTACACGCACACTGCCAGCTCTGTAGGCTAATGGATTGAGAAAAACTACAAAGACCAGCTTTCCAGGGTTAGTTACTAACGGCCCTTCCTAGCACAGTAACAGTGCCCAGCAGACACTTCCGCACAACAACAACACAGCGTCACTCCCCCACACCCACATCAAGCACATCAACATACAGTGGCTCTGCCAATGTCTGCCCTCCTGTAGAATACGCAGCACCTGTGACGTTGCTACACACCCCCAGAACCAGTGGTGTTGACAACGAGCTACTGAATTTAGGACCCCGGGTGACTATACAAAAGCCTGTTGGTAACACGTCAGGCCGCTTAATCAATGGCCATCCCATTCCCCAATTAGTGACGAAAGATTGTGTGACAGGAAGAGAGAAAGAGAGAGAGAGAGAGCGAGAGAGAGAGAGGGAGAGAGAGAGAGAGAGAGAGAGAGAGAGAGATACTGTGCAACTGAAGAGGGAGAGGATGAGAAAGAGAGAGAGAGAGAGAGAGAGAGAGAGAGAGAGAGAGAGAGAGAGAGAGAGAGAGAGAGAGAGAGAGAGAGAGAGAGAGAGAGAGAGCGATACTGTGCAACTGAAGAGGGAGAGGGAGAAGGCAACAAACTATCATTACTGGCCCACAGGCTACATATTATTTGAGTTGTCTGTGCTGGGTTCTGCCTGTGCTAGGTTCTGTCTGTGCTGGGTTCCGTCCGTGCTGGGTTCTGCCTGTGCTAGGTTCTGCCTGTGCTGGGTTCCGTCCGTGCCGGGTTCCGTCCGTGCTGGGTTCCGTGTTTGTGGGGTTTGTCCCTTGTATGGGGACACCATCAGTGTTTGTGCCCTGTATGGGCGAGATGTGATGAGTTTACATACTCTGTGTACATGCTTGTGAGGATGGTAATGTGTGTGTGTACATGCTTGTGAGGATGGTAATGTGTGTGTGTACATGCTTGTGAGGATGGTAATGTGTGTGTGTACATGCTTGTGAGGATGGTAATGTGTGTGTGTACATGCTTGTGAGGATGGTAATGTGTGTGTGTACATGCTTGTGAGGATGGTAATGTGTGTGTGTACATGCTTGTGAGAATGGTAATGTGTGTGTGTACATGCTTGTGAGGATGGTAATGTGTGTGTGTACATGCTTGTGAGGATGGTAATGTGTGTGTGTACATGCTTGTGAGGATGGTAATGTGTGTGTGTACATGCTTGTGAGGATGGTAATGTGTGTGTGTACATGCTTGTGAGGATGGTAATGTGTGTGGTGTGCGATTGTTTG
>NC_137927.1:32844826-32867326 GCF_963457725.1 Sprattus sprattus
TTCAGTTCACCATGTTTGAACAAATAAGCATGCCATCCTTCTCTGTGGATTCCCCGAGCACATGAAGGCTCTCTCCATCCAAACAGGCCTGTCAGATTGGTGTGCACACACACACACACACACACACACACACACACACACACACACACCCCTTGAAATATTCAGAGGAAGGGAGGAGGTGACACCACCTAATAAGCCCATTCATATGTATGACCTGATCAGAAAACCACAATTAACATTTGGAGCAATTCAAGTCGAACCTCTTGTGAGTGTGTGTGTATGAGTGTGTGTGATTGTGTGTGTGTGTGTGTGTGTGTGTGTGTGTGTGTGTGTGTGTGTGTGAGTGTGAGTGTGTGTGTGAGTGTGTGAGTGTGTGAGTGTGTGTGTGTGTGTGTGTGTGTGTGTGTGTGTGTGTGCATGCTTGAGTTGTCATATCACATTAAAGCCTTTTGATATTATTCATTTTGCTCGCTATTTATTTCCTCCCCTGAGAGTCTACAGCACTGAGTGTGTGTGTGTGTGAGTGTGAGTGTATGAGTGTGAGTGTGAGTGTGTGTGTGTGTGTGTGTGTGTGTGAGTCTACAGCACTGATGCTAAAGACAGATGAGCCTGTAATCAAGAGCAGTGTGTGTGTGTGTGTGTGTGTGTGTGTGTGTGTGTGTGTGTGTGTGTGTGTGTGTGTGTGTGTGTATGTGTGTGTGTGTGATCAAGAGTAGAGGAGAAACGTGTCATTTATCACATCTTGGGTTCATTTTCTACTGTTGTCTAGTGTTAGCTGCAGGCTACAAGTGAGGGTGTAAGCCTTATTTAAAGTAACAATATGTAACAATTTTACCTTAAAATAGTGCAGCTACAAATACTTTTAATATGGAGAAAGGCCTCCGCCATTGCCATCGGAAAAATACTGCGGTAAGTAAGATTTCTGGAGTCGCCCGACTTGCTTTCTAACGCAATTACAAATAGTATTAATAAAAAAACTGCTTCTACTGTCTTTGACATTAGCTATTGTGATATATGTCGATAAAACAACAAAAATTAATGTATTGTGATGTACATCCCTGCCAATTTAATTCATGAAATAATGCAACGTAGGCTGTAGCCTTATCAGTGTCATCCCTGTCTCACGGAGATTTGTAGTTTTTGTGGCCAAAAGGCATCGACCTCGGCCCCGTCTCAGAATAGCATGTAAATTAGTTTATCACACACGAGAAATGTCGTCAGTGTTCGGCAATCTCACACAGAGTAAGCCTTGGAGGTTTACAACCTAAGAAACCTAACTAAATGACACATTCCCAATGTATAAAATGAATATGTCGTTTTTCAATGTCAGCAACAATATTGTATTTGATTACACCTACTCCACATTCAAACACTTAGGAATCAATGTATATAGGTTGAAAATGCGAGCAGTATTTCAGCTAAACTAAATGTTGTCAATCTTTTGGTTATCTTAGCATTCATCTCCGATATCACAATAAATATAACTATGCAGTCATATTTCTGTAAAATCTCTAAATATTCTTACCATCTCAAGCCAAAAACTTCTTATTGCTGCTTTAAATGTATCCAAGAGTTGTTGAACTGGGTCAAGTTGGCCTGGAAAACCTAAGTGGCTTGTTATTCTTCCAACTTTAATGGACTGCACACACGCCCTCATTATGATGTACTAATGGATTTTGAAAAGAAAGATGACAGTCTGCACAGTAGGAGCCCCCATCCAGTAGACGAAGAGTGGATCACACACACACACACACACACACACACACACACACACACACACACACACACACACACACACACTGGAGCTGATAGTATTTGATAAGTGGACTAATAGTGTATGCAGTATCTGTGCATTGTGTTTGAGGTCATATGGTCTTTATATGTTAAATGTTTGACCCGGTCCCTACCTCTCACACACACACATACACTTACACACATTCACACACTCACACACACACACACACACACACACACACACACAGAAACACAATTTCTGTCATTTTGCATTCAACACACGTACACACTACATACATACACAAACCATAAGCATCCACACACACACAGAAACACACACTAAACGCAATACCCAGAGCATTTCAGTATCCGAGTCTGTTAATTATTCGCCCAGGTGTCATCCTTGTGACAGACCTCTGGTTGATGTCTGCAGCTCCGGCACCAGACATAAGTGAGCCCCCACACACACACACACACACACACACACACACACACACACACACACACACACACACACACACGCTCTGTGATGAACCCCTTCCAGCTGCTTCTGCCCCGGGTGGCAGGAGGGGGCGTTTAACATGAAGGATGGAGTTTCTACACATCCCACTAATCTACATGGCTGACTAGAGAGAGAGAGAGTGACAATGAGAGAGAGAGTGAGAATGAGAAAGAATAAGAGAGAGCGTCTGTGTGTGTGAGAGAGAGAGAGAGAGAGTATTTTTATGTTTGTGTGTGCGTGTTTTGTATGTATGAGTGTTAAGGTGTGTGTATATGTCTGGATGTGTGATGTGTGAGTGTTTATCGGTGTGAGTGCGCGTGTGTGTGTGTGTGTGTGTGTGTGTGTGAGTGTGTGTTTGTGTTTGTGTGTGTGTGTGTGTGTGTGTGTGTGTGTGTGTTATGCATGTTTATCTGTGTGTGTGTGAGTGAGAGAGTGTGTGTATGTGTGCGGGCTGATGGTTGAGCTCTCCTTTCCAACTCCTGAAAGATACACACCGATTCTGGCGTTGAATAATTCTTGGTGAGTACCAGTCCAGCCCTAGACACAGCGAGGCGCTAGAAAAACCACGTCCACAATGAAGCGGCCTGTACCTTTGCCAGGTGACCTTTACCATGAAGCACAGAGGTCAGGTGATTCCCTGCTGACCAGCCTGCCGCGTCCCTGGGGCGATAATGGCCTCTCCGCTCAATACATTCCCCATCAAGAATTCAGGATGCAGCCAACAGCACCATTCCTAAAAATGGTAGTCCACTTTAGGCCTTGTCCATTTGGGTTGCTGTGCGTGCCTTCCATGTGAATGACCTGACGAGCCGGTGTGGGAGCCGGAGGTGGCGTGATGGTGTTAGCAGCTGAAGGTCATATCAGGAGGTATGGAGAGCTTTAAAGCCGTGCCAGAAACGCTCATTTTAGTCCATTTCTTTCCAACAACATTAGGAAAAATAAAACACAAAAACTTAACATTTTAATTGGTTAAAAAAAAAAAAATTCAGGAAATGTGTTACTGCTGTCGACAGGTTTCTCATATAGTACAGTAGAATTTCAAGCACACATTGACCTCATACAGCACAAAGTATGCCTCTGATTCAAGAATAACAATGATTTCTTCTCTAAGTAGAAGCACCATCACTGTGATAATGAATGAAATGCAGATGGATGCAGGGTGACCTTACAACCTTACTAACTCACCTATGTCATCTCTTGATGTGTTCACACTCATATTAACATCTTACATACTCACCAACATGTCATCTCTTGATGTGTTCACACTCTTATTAAGATCTTACATACTCACCAACATGTCATCTCTTGATGTGTTCACACTCATATTAACATCTTACATACTCACCTATGTGAGTCTTGAGGTGTTCACACTCATATTAAGATCTTACTAACTCCCCTTTGTGAGTATTGATGTGTTCCCACTCATATTAACATCTTACTAACTCACCAACATGTCATCTCTTGATGTGTTCACACTCATATTAACATCTTACATACTCACCCATGTCATCTCTTGATGTGTTCACACCTGACTAACTCCCCTATGTGAGTCTTGATGTGCTCACACTCATAATGCGACCTGACTAACTCCCCTTTGTGAGTCTTGATGTGTTCACACTCATATTGCGACCTGACTTACTCCCCTATGTGAGTCTTGATGTGTTCACACTCGTATCATCTCTCAGTCATATCAGAATCCACCCCCACAAAAACATCTCCTCTGTCTGCTTTGATCCCACTGGCATAAGGCAAGATAAACACATACCATGTTGAAAGTTGATGGATGTTTCTGTTATATGAAGGAGAAAAAAAAAACCCTAATAGATAAAATAAATAAAGCTTAATCACATGTTTGAGCGGTCCATCTCCATGGTGACATGAATCGATTCCCCTCCCAGCCTTGTCATCTGCTCCACACAGAGAGAGCGCCTGTCTCATGGGCTGAGCGGCGCGGTCCTCAGGTTAGCCTCTCCACGGCAGCCTGCTTGCTTTCACCGCCATTATTCAATTCAATAAATCCAATTGAGATTTGAAATTGCTGGTGTAACCCCAGTGGCGGGCTGCAATGGAAAATAATCATCATAAATAATGGTCCTGCATGAAACCCCCACGCCTCCCCAACCCACCCCAAAAAAAATCAATTGGCTTCTTTTTTTTTCTGTTCCTACACCCTCGTGCACAGACAGATCAAGCCCCTCGCTCGTAAGTCTACCTGTATTGAACTAAGCCATGCACAGGAGCTCAGAGGAATTGTGGGTAATTAAAGGGCCCTAAGAAGTTGCCTTGGAAACTTTTGTTCCGCTCCAATTTCAAATCGCCATCTGCAATGACAGTAGCCATTTTGGGAAGCCTGGAAATGTGCACCCATGGTTCGAGCAAAAAAAGCACTCATTAACCTAAACAAGAGCACTTCACCGTGCATGTCAATGTCTTTACAAAGACTACGTCTCTTTAACTCTAAAGCTATTCTCGGGAGGGAGGGGGCCGATACCCATACTACCTTTTGATGAAACCAGTCATACCCATCAAACAGTTCTAGCCTCATTATGTTCTCCTGAGTGTCTCGGTCTCTGAGCTTGAAGCAGGTCTGAAAAAAACAGACAGAGAATGAGCCTTGTACTCAGCCTATTGGCAATTTAGGATCTCTGTAAGCGTGTGAGTTAATGAGTCAGATATTCTAGTGCTAAAACATCTCATAAAGATGGCGAGACAAAGAAAAGAACAAGAAGAGAAAGACTGAGGCGCTCGTGGCTAAGAGAGGAGTTCATAGTCGTAATGACACCATCCTGAAAAAGAAAGAGAATGTGAAAGTGTTGTACCAGTTAAGTCTGATACTGTATCAGTACTTGTCATATATGGTCATTGTGATGAGAAGATAAAGATATATATTATGTACTGTGAACAGCACTACTCTAAGATTGGTGAATATATATTATGTACTGTGAGCAGCACTCTAAGATAGGTGATTATATATTATGTAATGTAAGCAGTACACTAAGATAGGTGATTTAAAGAAGATATATTATGTCCTGTGAGCAGTTCTCTAAGATAGGTGATTATATATTATGTAATGTAAACAGTACACTAAGATAGGTGATTTAAAGAAGATATATTATGTCCTGTGAGCAGTTCTCTAAGATAGGTGATTATATATTATGTAATGTAAGGAGTACTCTAAGATAGGTAATTTAAAGCACCAGAACACGCTAGTAGATCACAAAAGCACAGTTCACCGGAGTTGATGACAGTCCTCTCACTTCTCACGGCTCATTCTCAAGACGAATTGAGATGATGTATCAGTATCCTCAGAAGACCAGGCTGCAAGTGTTTCTAGCTTTTCTATTTCTCTAGGCTTTCCTTTTTCTCCTCGTCGTATCATTATAATCAAACTGGCTCCAGACACTTTTATTTGTATTACCTATTCTGTGAAAGAGAGAACATGATTTGCATTGTTTCAAAGAGAGGAGGTCTGGTTTGAAACTTTAACATTGACTTCTCCTGGGTTTTTAACATAGCCTAGCTCTGATGGGATATGATGATGCAGGGAAAACAGAAACATTAAATTGTCCTTTGAGGAACTCTTATTTTTTATAATTACAGCAACTGCAACTTTAGAAACATGCTTTGCCAGAATATAATTAATTTACTAAGAAATTCCAAAAGTTTTTTTACTGCAGTACTTTTGTGAATTCCCAAAAGAAAGCCAGGGTGCTCTCGGAAGCAGTCTCCTCTCATTAGTTTGTCTGAGGTGCCTGACAATAGAGCCAATACCCACAGCAGAGCAAACACAGCTCTTCATTATGACTTCATCAACACCTGATACTATAAATGGCCAATGCCTCCTGGTGCGCCCAAGCACAAATATTAAGCCAAGTCTTACGGTGCATAAATCCTGCAAAGTGCATTCAACCTGGGTAATGAAAAAAAAAAAAAACACAATGCATGGTCAGGAATGACAGATTGAGAGTAAGTCCTTGAGTGGAACATAATTAATGTGCCTATTACCTCCCAGCACGGCAGGAAACACAGTGGAGGGCAATGGAAAGTGTGAAGTAAACTACTGTAAGTAATCTTCATTCACCCTGCTGACAACTATTAGAAAGCTACCCTGTAGAGCTTGTTAAGCTGTCTTTTGGTCAACACCGCGTTCCCGTAAACTCAGACATAATTCCCACACAGCTCTATGGGGGTCACCTAGCAGCGGAGCTAAACGACAGTCTCACGGCAACTTAGAGATCCATGTGATGCTGAAGACAGATTAAACAGCATGTGGGAGATGGCACTCATGAAGGGAAGCTGCAAAAGTGCACAATAGACTTAGCTTAGTTAGCAACAAAATAAACGTATCAAGTTAGCAACCAAACGGATGGATTTAGAGGGTGTCATCCATTCTGAAGTAGGTTCACTTTTCTTTGTCTGTGGGTTAGGGTTAGCTGCTGGGTGATGATAACCCCCCTACTTACACTTGGCCTCCTCCTCTCTGTCAACTGTCTGTAAAGCTGGAGTAAATGAATGACTAAAGTTGGACGTCTCATCCACTGATGTTGTATAACACATACAAACAAATCTTATAATAGAACACTATAGGTGTGATTTTACAGCAATTGATTTACTTCTGTTGGTTTATCAGGGTTTCTTGATGTTATCCCTTCCATGACTTGGATTACCTTTTGTTCCTAGCTTTTTAAAGTGAAAGGGAAACCTAGGAATAGACGGGTTTAAAGTGAAAGGGAAACCTAGCGGAATAGACTGGGGTTTAAAGTGAAAGGGAAACCTAGCGGAATAGACTGGGGTTTAAAGTGAAAGGGAAACCTAGTGGAATAGACTGGGGTTTAAAGTGAAAGTGAAACCTAGCAGAATAGACTGGGGTTTAAAGTGAAAGGGAAACGTAGGAATAGACTGGGGTTTAAAGTGAAAGGGAAACCTAGTGGAATAGACTGGGGTTTAAAGTGAAAGTGAAACCTAGCAGAATAGATTGGGGTTTAAAGTGAAAGGGAAACATGGGAATAGACTGGGGTTTCAAGTGAAAGGGAAACGTAGGAATAGACTGGGGTTTAAAGTGGAAGGGAAACGTAGGAATAGACTGGGGTTTAAAGTAAAAGGGAAACGTAGGAATAGACTGGGGTTTAAAGTGAAAGGGAAACGTAGGAATAGACTGGGGTTTAAAGTGGAAGGGAAACGTAGGAATAGACTGGGGTTTAAAGTGGAAGGGAAACGTAGGAATAGACTGGGGTTTAAAGTGGAAGGGAAACGTAGGAATAGACTGGGGTTTAAAGTGGAAGGGAAACGCTCAATACCCACAACAGAACAAATACGGCTCTTCATTATGACTTCATCATCACCTGATACTATAAATGGCCAATACTGTGTTATTGGTATCGTCTCTGATGATGATATCGTCCCTGATGATGGTATCGGTCATGATGATGGTATCGTCTCTGATGATGGTATCGTCTCTGTGTTATTGGTATCGTCTCTGATGATGGTATCGTCTCTGTGTTATTGGTATCGTCTCTGTGTTATTGGTATCGTCTCTGATGATGGTATCGTCCCTGATGATGGTATCGGTCCTGATGATGGTATCGTCCCTGATGATGGTATCGTCCCTGATGATTGTATCGTCCCTGATGATGGTATCGGTCCTGATGATGGTTTCGTCTCTGATGATGGTATCGTCTCTGATGATGGTATCGTCCCTGTGTTATTGGTATCGTCCCTGATGATGGTATCGTCCCTGTGTTATTGATATTGTCCCTGATGATGGTATCGTCCCTGTGTTATTGATATCGTCCCTGTGTTGGTATGAACTGTTGAATTAATTTCTTTGTCTAAAATGGCAAACACATATGAGCAGGAACAACGGCATGCTCATTTATGGGTAACAGTGGGCATCAATTCTACAGGATAAACACAGTCACATAAACACACGGATTGCACAAACACACACATACTCCACTACTACAGATCTCCTCACACACACACACACACACACACACACACACACACACACACACACACACACACACACACATACTCTCATCCATGCACGAAAAAAATATTATGTGCACATCCATGGCCCTTAAAAACATAAACGAACTACACCCCCACCCAATGCTAGACAGACACAGACACACACACACACATACACACACACAATCCCCCTACCCTACTCCGATGCATACCCATAGCCCCCATTAACAGGTTGCAATGTTTGCCAGAGTAATGCTCGTGTACCTGTGAGAGTTAGGCCTGGGCCACAGCGCTCCTGACTGGGTTCCCAGCACAAACACACACACACACACACGCACACACACACGCACACACACACACACACACACACATTCCCAGCAGCCACAGAGAACATCTGGCCCTCATCACAGAAGAGTGATGGGGGGGTTAGAGGGGGAGACTACAGATGGCAAAGAGCTTTACACACAATAGGGAACCCCCCTCTCCCCCCTCCCTCTCCATCAAAACACACACACACACGTACACACATTTACACTCTCTCCCCATGCCAGCTCCATCATCGTCCCCAACCCAGCCCAACAGGCCCATTATAACTGGGAACATCACACTGCATTATCAGGCTTGAAAACAGGGGGAGAGCAGTGCATTTACACACTAATGTGACCTCATCCAGAACAAAAGGAGACTCGCAAGTGCAGACAGATATGGAATCACATGCAGTGAGTGATAAATAGAGTGTGTGAGAGAGCGAGAGAAATGTTGGGTGATAGAGAACATCTGAGCACCCACTCTGTCCAAACAGCACTGCATTATCACTCAAATGAACACACTCAAAAATCTGACGGGAGTGAAGGGAAAAAAAACAACAACTCAATTGCCAGGGCATGGAGCTAAGAATGTCACTGATATTGGTTTTTGGGCCCAGGAACCACTAGAAAGAGACGGATAAACACTGATATTGGTTCTGGGCCCAGGAACCACTAGAAAGAGACGGATAAACACTGATATTGGTTCTGGGCCCAGGAACCACTAGAAAGAGACGGATAAACACTGATATTGGTTATGGGCCCAAGAACCACTAGAAAGAGACGGATGAACAATGTCAAATTCAAAGTAATTTGTACTTTCGATAACATTGTCTGCAGAACGAGTCCAAGCATGGGCAAATGAAACAGTCTGGAATTCTGCTGCTGTGCCAACTGCCATCTGTGAAACAAAAGCTGAATGATATGATAGTTCACTTAGGAAGCAAACTACAAGTAGTAGGCAACTCTGGGGCTTTTAGAAGGGACCATTTTGTGAACCTTTTCTGAACACTCTCTCTACCATTTAACAATGAACGTTTTCCGGACGCGCATCCGTAAATGGCCCTTGTGTTCTGTTTCCTGTGACATGGAAATATGAGCCACTGACTGTATGCTGCATCGAGACTGCTGTCTGAAATATTGAACCGACAAGACGGACAACGTGCTGCTGTCTGAGGCTTTTAAGGTGTAGGCTTTCTGTTTGTTTGCCAAGATGATTGGCAGCGGAGGTAGCCATCACCTTTCCTTTTTTCCCTCTATTCCCCCCTGAATGTCTTGCATCTCCTTCAGTGACACACCGCAGCATGGCCCTCAATATCCATTGGCGGGGCCGAAACAAATTGCTTTTGGTACATAATCTGGGAGCCATTTGTGGAGGCTAGAGCTCAGGGAATGAGACCAGGGAGGGACAGAGAGAGAGAGTGAGAAGGAGAGAGAGGGAGAGAGAGGGGCGAGGGAGAGAAGGAGAGATAGAGAGGAGGAGAGAGAAGGAGAGAGGGTGAGGAGGAGGGAGAGGAGGAGAGAAGGAGAGAGAAAGAGAAAGGAAAAGGAGGAGAGCGAGGGAGAGAGAGGAGGAGAGAGAGGGAGAGAGAGGGAGAGAGAGGAGGAGAGAGAGGAAGAGGCAGGCTGACTGCAGCCCTTAAAGCCTTCTCTCTCTCCCTCTCTCTCCTCCTCTCTCCTCTCTGCCACGTTTGGTGTCAGCTGCTCTCAGTATTCCAGAAAGCATCCAGAGCAATTAACAGTCCTATTGCCTTTCCCAGCCACTTGACTGGGCTTTCTGTGTGCTATTAGACGCCGGGTAGCACCTGTCAATGGAGGCCCGGGCCCCCAGCCTCTCCTCAGCCCAGAGGAGTACACACACACACACACACACACTCACACACACACACACACACACACACACACACACACACACACACACACACACACACACACACACACACACACACACACACACACACGCACACACACACACACACACAATCCCCCTACCCTCTCCTCAGCCCAGAGGAGTAGTACCGTGATGGATGACAGGTCAGCCACAGATGGCCCTGCAGAATTTTCAATTCTTCCATGGGGAAATTGCTCATTTCTTCGAAGTCCATTTCCATTTTTGCAACAAGACAGCGTGCTAAGTTTATATATTACTCTGGGACGCGGGCGTGGAATTGTGATGAATTGTGCCACACATCGGACAGGAAGAAATAATAATTTGCGGCGACTTTATTGTTTGCCTCTCCGCCCATCTGCAGCCGTGCGGTCCCGACGTCCTGTGTCCCGCGTTACGGAGGAATGTAGATATAAGCAGGCGTGACATTCTCATTCAGATAGATGCAGCATGTGCGTGTGTGTGTGTGTGTGTGTGTCTGTGTGTGTGTGTGTGTGTAGATGCAGCACGCGCCCAGCGCTCTGTACCCACAGAGTTAAGACTGTCAATTTGAAATTACACTTTTTTGTCTCTTCCTTCTTCTTCATCACCCCCTCCTCTTCTTTTTTTGGCTCGTTGGCTTGCCTTTTTTTTTTTTTAAACACCAAACTTGTATCCTATTCGATGCGGCGTTGACTTCAAAGCAGGTTATTTGTCAGCATGCAGATTTACGCTGTCATTCAAAGACATTTATATCACTTTAAGCCGTGCTTCTTGAGAGCACTGCCTCCGCGACTCGCGGCTGTCGTGCTGATGCCCCTCTGAGCCGGGCCCCGATGATCATGGCAGCCATAAACAAACACACACACACACACACACACACACACACACACACACACACACACACACACACACACACACACACACACACACACACACACACACACACACACACACACACAATGATCATGGCAGCCACAAACAAATACGGAGACGTGCGTGTCACTGGCGTGCCCAGACAAAGAAGCATCTGCTGGTGAGAGGTGGTTCAGGCTGCCAGCTTCCACTCTCTGGACGGATTTTCACTTCTCGGGTCTAAGCAGGGAGACAAGAGCCCGCTACACCATTGTCCAAAAATAAACGTTCGAAATGATATCGTTTTGGGTCAGAGGGAACGACATGCAGAAATGGATAGGGAGTGAACGTAAATAACTCTTAAGCTCTTCTCTTACGTCTGTGAAAGACCAAGACATGATGTACATCATGAAAAGGTATTGCAACTGGTGAAAAAAAAGACAATAATTAAAGATTAAAACAAGACAATAATAGAATACACATTTAATGGGAGTGACAAAAAAAAAGTGGGGCTGGCACAAAATGTATTTTAGCGTTAAAAAGTCACTAAAGGACCAAAATGGGTTACAACAAGACCATAGGGAGGGAGACTAATGCAGCCTTGCATTTAAGCCTTGCATTTACATTTATAGGTGTTTGTTGAACAAAAAACTAAACATCCCTAATGTAGTCTCAATTAAGAGCAATTGGAGAGGGGACATTTTGAACTTTATTCCAAGAGCTAAAAACATTTAATTGTATTTATTCATAATTCCCCATGCTGCGTGATTCTTAAGTTGTTTTACCTTCATAATAAACTGCTTTGCCCGTGTGCGTGTGCGTGTGCGTGTGCGTGTGTTTGCCCGGATGTGTGTTATGTAATCATTTGGCCAAATGTGTACGGTTCTCCTGTGCCTTGGGCTGCACTGAATGGAGTATAATACTGTGATATTTACCCAGAGTACCTTAAGAGGCCCAATAAATGTTTCATCAATTAACCCTCAAGTGAATGTGAATCCGTGGTTACAAGGATATTGTTGCTCCTTAAATGACTGACTTCTGCCTTTTGCCTCCGCACCCCCCCCCACCCCGAAAACCAACAGCTGCCTGTAACTGCTCCCGCCACGGCACACAGCTGTTTCAGAGTCGTTTGATAGCTACATTATTATCACTTGGAGTTCAACACTGAACCTCAAAAAACAAACATACTAACAAACAAACAAAGTGTTGTTCCTCCCAGACGTTAGCCCTCTCCCCTTAGTAGTTCTGTCCGTGGGAGATCCAGCGATGCCCACGTGTGACCCAAGAGCACCATGACGCCAGAGTAATGGTGTCTAACGTCTGGGAGGAACAACACATTGTTTGTTTGTTTGTTTGTTTGTTTGTTTGTTTGTTTCTCCCCATATTAGGTTCTGTCCGTGGGAGGTACAGCGATGCCCAAGAGTACCATGACGCCAGAGTATGTGCTCTGACACACCTGACACGCGTCTCATCAAGCCCGGCTCTATGGCGCTCAGCTCAGAGTATTTGGTTTTGCCCCTGAATCCTGGTTTCAAGGCTGGGTGACCCGCTCTGTCCTATTACCATACCATGTCTCTGGAGGCTCACTCTTTCTTTCTGATCACAGAGCCCAACCGACTGGTACATTTGTAGCGTATTAACATTTTTAGCATTCCCGACTGCAATCAGAATGTTAAGCCATTCTCTTTAAAGAAGTCTTTCTTACGTAAGAGCAGCTTTACAGTAAAATGGCCTCCTCTGTTTCTAATGACAGGCAGCCTTTCATGCCGTCAGCGTAAAGTACTTTATATTCTTTCCAAATACTGCCCACGTATTTTTTAGCCATTTTTGCATGTCTCTGTTATTAATTGCTCTGTGCTCCCTGATAGCGTCTTGCCACCCCAATATGTGTCCGAGGAGAAAGCGTGTGAAAGCAAAGCCTTGATAATGACTGTGGCTGGGAATCTGCTAATGACCACATGGAGTCGTGGAGTGGCTCAATCAGAGATGTGCTAAAGTGCAAAAGTGCTCTGCATGTCTCCTCTGGAGAGAGGAACGGCTGAAGCAGACCTTAGCACTGCGCTGTGGACGCTGGGTGTGTGTTGGACTGTGTTTTTTTTTTGGAGGTAATTTCCACCATCAGTGACAGGAATCAGCGTGTAATTACTGAACAGGGAAGGCATTTTTAACAAGCTAAATTTCACACATCTCCTTCATTTATGCTCAACACAGGACAAAGAGAACTCCCTGGCAGCTATGGGGAGAGAGACGCATAGCCACACACACATACACAGACACACACACAAACACACACACAAACCCACACGGAAACAAGCACACACACACATATACACACACACAAACCCACACGGAAACAAATACACAGACACACACATACACCCATACGGAAACTTACACACACACACACACACACACACACAAACCCACACGGAAACAAATACACAGACACACACACACATCCACACGGAAACTAACACACACACACACACACACACAAACCCCCATGGAAACAAACACATACATAAACACCGACAAGGAGAGAGAGGCGCACACACATAACACACAGTCAATATGCATTCACACATCTGTCACATACACTTACGCGACACGATAGCACTTTTCTCACACTTAAATACAAACAAGCAAACACACACACTCACACACCCACATACACACAAAGAGATAAAATCTTTTTTCCATACCTACGAAAGTGCACATCCTGCCCTTATTGCCCAGACAGACACACCCACATACACTCACACAATCACCCCGGTCCCCACTTAATCATCCACAAGAACATACACACATACACACACACACATAGACACAGAAGCACACACACACACACACACACACACACACACACACACACACACACACACAGACACACAGGCACATAGGCACACACACACATAGACACACACACAAACAAACAAAGAGACACACAGACACACAGGCACATAGACACACAGGCACATCGACACACAGACACACAGACACACAGACTGTGTCATTAGGCAGCCTGAGCAAGCACCACTCCCCCGCCCCTCGACCGACTCTGTCAGGTCGCCTTACTGTTCCCAGACCTGAGAAGGCCATGTGGCTTTGACACCTGAAGAAATAAAAGTCAGTCTTGATTCACCTGAAGAGAGCCCTTTTGTGTGTCTCTCCTTGACCGTAAACTCTACCCTGCCGCTTCTACCAAGCCCCCCTCCCCGACTCCCGGAAGCCCCCCACCACCACTCCACCCCCCCGCCCCTGCCCTTTTTCCTGAATCAGAGGGCTCTCTGTTTTGGCAACAGCTCAACACAGCAAAGCTTAATCATATAAAAGAACAGTGCTCAAAGCCCAATCATATTAAAGGATAGTGCTCATTCATATTAAAGGATAGTGCTCATTTTGAACGTAGCAGACACTCTTTGCGTGGGAGATGGTCAGGGTATGTTAATGCTCTTTTTTTTTTAAAGAGAGGTCTTAGCTGAATTCAAAACCTGTAGTGACTATGAAGATGTATTGTTTATTTATTTTTGAATTGATTTATTCAATTTGGAAATACAGGATTGGAGGTCTTCCTGCCTGACGCACCTCCTCCGGTGACACTGGAAATCAGGTGTACCTGAACATCATTTAGTATAATAACAGTTTTATACAACAGCAGGTGACTAAACTAACAGTCCTAATATTCTCTGTGAAAGTAAAATTATAAATGCCAATGAGTTATAAGGACGTGACCAGAACACCAATGTATACTCAGGCTTCATGGTTCTCAAGCCAAAGCATCTTGTGCCAGTACAACCAAACTCTATTGGTTCAGCTCCACTCAGATGGTGGAACTTGTCTCTTGCAGATTTGTATTGATTTTCTGATTTTTTTTATATATCATTTTCACACTTGTCTCAATACCATGTACACTTCCTCAAAACACTTTACACATTCACCTTATCAGTAGACTATGTGAACTACACAAAATGCATTCAATTACCAAATTCATGGTTACCTGTCCCAGTAAATGTACACCACTAGCAAAATGATTTTGCACACATTTAGATACAGTTGATCAATTCAAAACTACACAACATTTAAACCACTAGATGGAAAGATGCTGTATTTTGACAGAAAAGTGAAACTAGAAACTTGAAATAAAACAGATTATTGTCTGATCTGATTATGTATTCAGTTTTCTGTTTGGTTTTGTTTGTTTGCAGCCTTGTTACTAACTATATAAATGCAGTGATGCAGCAAGTAACCATTGCATATTGCCTAGGTCAGTCTTGTGTCAACAACACTAACCATTGTACCACTGATCACCCATGGTACATTTGCCAACCCCTATTAGTAGAGATAGGCGCGCTCTACTTAAAAAATATATAAATGCGTTTTCGGGTGCGAGTAAAAGAATGTTAACTATGAGTAGAATAAAACCGCTCTCTCAAGCTTTTCTCATTGATATTAAGACCAGTTTATTTCCACAGACTCGTTTCGGCCTTACGCCATCGTCAGTGTGTGACGTTTGCCAACCCCAAAAGTAGTATCTACAGTATTGAGACAAACAAACAGATATGGGTTGGGTTCATCACAACTGCTTGCCTGGAAATATTTGTGAAATATGGGGGATTTAAGGGTGGATTAGATGTGCTAAAGATTGTTTTCTTTTTTTTGTGATCAATTTTTTACTGACACCATTTATGCAGTCAAGACATTCATGGAGTTACAACATGCAAGACACAAGTATATCAGAACATTATTTCCATTTATCATCTGGTGTACAAAGATTGTTTTCCAAAGATTCAAGGCAAGGGAGAATACTAGTTGCGGTACTGTACATGTGAAGTTCACATAAATGTCACCACGGATCAGCATTAGGGCTGCAGTAGAGTGGTTTAGAGTGGTAGTCTTGTGTATTGTTGATTCACTTACTGTACTGGGAAAGAAAAGTGTCTGCACATTTATTTGTACTATAGTGAATCACAGATTGTCTTGAGGCATATAGCTGTATTTCAAAGGAGTCTGCCAATCATTCCATACAGAAGGAGTACTATAACTAAAAGCTGCTGTCATATTCAGACCATAACGTAAAACTGAATATAACTATTAAAATGCAAACTGTACCTAGACTTATTTGATTAATTAGAGTGCAGACAAATATAAAGAAGCCGACCAATAATTGCTTTGTTGACAAAAGTTATCCAATGAACTTGTCCACAGAAGTTCACAGTCATGAGTTGAATATCTAGCACATATAGATCTTAAAACAGAATGATAAACAGAATCCAGTGAGTGCAACATTACCTTTGAGGATTGCCACTCATAAGCTAGGCAGTCAAAAAGAGGTTGCAAACTGTCATCAGAGAGAAATAAAGAGATAGAGGGAGAGAGAAATACATCTGGGCATCACCGGCATAACAATCACTGGAAGCCACACGCTTGCCTTTCTTAATATCAGTCGAAGGAGCAATAATTAGAGTGAGAACAGAAGGGGACCTAAATTCGAACCCTGGGGAACTCAACACGAGAGGATAAATATTTTCAAAACACTGTTTGGGAGTAGCCATTCAGTCTTTCTTTTGTCCAGAACGGGTTGATCCCCTGCTGCAAGTGTTATTGATGTTGCCAGACAGACAGCTAATGCGGCATCCCATACTAATGTGGCCTTTTCCTCTGCCTGCTGGGCTGACGTATCGCAGTTTCAGTCCGTGAAAGATGTAAACAGACGACAAGGCCTAATTGTTCAACCACTGCTCCTGTCCACATCAGCCATAAAGCAAGATGGATAGGCAGCGGATAAGATACAATCCTTTATGCAATCCACGTTTTGCCCTTTTTCACTCTTCACAGTTAGACATTCTGTGCAGTCTCTGAACTCATCGGTATACTGAGGCCTTTATTCTCACAGCAGTTGGACCAGTACCAGTGTGGTGCTCTGACTATTGAGACAGGCGAAGGAGATAAGTAATTTCTGTTGAATTGGAAACTTATTTCTTCTGTCCTCTTATCTCATCAAGGCCTCTTTAATAGCCAATGAAGTGCCTGTTAAAAAATAAAGACATTTTGAAGAGTCCCTTAGCCAGACAGACTTGGGAGGAAATCCAGCAACAAGCTGAATGGTCATTAAAAATGATTCTGCTGGACAACAAAGAGAATGCCTTTAGTCTGATTGGCTTCTTTCCTTATTCTCTTTTCTGTGTGTGTGTGTGTGTGTGTGTGTGTGTGTGTGTGTGTGTGTGTGTGTGTGTGTCTGTGTCTATCTTTTCTCTTGCCAGTTGATGTGAATTAAGAAAGAAACTTTCTTTACAGCTTCTCGGTTTTCTGCTCTGAGGTCCTCGTCATGAAATGGCGGCTGGTCTATGGCGTCTTTATTTCTCTCTCTGTCTCTCTCCCTTCTTCTCCCCGCCCGGCCTCCCTTCTGTCTCACTTTTAGTCCATTTGCAGGACTGTGAGAGCCTTAAAGAGGGACCAATCTTCCATGGCTTTCTAAGAAGGCTTTTGAACCCCTATCCACCCCGGCACTGTGTGTGTCAGCACATCACAAACGCATCTTAAAAGCGACTTCTCCCTGAAGAAAGCTACAGGAAGCAGTCATTAGGGATTCAGCTCTGGGAGCGGGAAAAGTCCATACGCCCCCATCTCCTTTTCTCTGTCTTGCATGGTGTGTGTGTGTGTGTGTGTGTGTGTGTGTGTGTGTGTGTGTGTGTGTGTGTGTGTGTGTGTGTGTGTGTGTGTGTGTGTGTGTGTGTGTGTGTGTGTGTGTGTTTGTGTGTGTGTGTGTGTGTGTTTGTGTCTGTGCATTTCTGGGTGATGCAGAACAGTGCAGCTTGACGGCAGTGACACAAAGGCTATCAATAATAGATGGGAGCCCCAGTTCTCCGCCTGTCACCCACTCACCGGCAGCTCTGGAGTGATCTCTGTACCTGCGCCCACCACCACTAGCATGTGGCCGCAGCTCACCCAGCTTCAGCCCTGACCTCAGCCTGACCTTCAATGGCTCATCAGAACCGCAGTGGGTTTGTGTTAAGCACACACGTGTATTTGAATGTAGTGGTAGTTGGGGGGAAGGGGGGTGGTATGGGTGTGTTTGTGTTAGGCACACATATGTATTTGAATGTAATGGAAGTTGGGGGGGTGAGGGGTGGGATTATGTTTTCTTCTCTGCTGTACCATTAGAAAGTAATGCTGGCTGAACACAACAAGACCCAATACTTCCCCTTTCCTTTATTTCTCTGTTTTTCTGCAAGTCTCTGTCCTCCTTTCCGTCTCTCTCCATTTCATTCCTTTCACCTGCATGTTGCAGATGAGGGTGTTGTGCTTGTTGCCTCGGCTTATCTGGCAGAGGTCACGCTCAGAGGTCACGCTCAGAGAGGTCAAAGGTGAGGCTGCATGACTAAGCATCCGCCCACCTGGACACTATCTCTCCCACGGCAGTATCTTCTTTTCCAGCCGTCAAAGCATTCGCACACAAGATTAGTTTATTTCTAAATGTATACATTACATGTGGGAAAGTGCACTGACAGAAAGAAAAACAATGAGACATGTTTGCCTTACAAAACAATACAGCCCACCTGAAGCCATTTAGAGTAAGAAATCAGCAATTGTCTTGTGAAAAACGATGCATAGAACACTCAGGAGTATTCAACAACATCATTCGTTGTCTATTTGAAGAAAATGTTCACATGGAAAACCAATGGATTAAATATTCTAAAGGGTTAAGGGGCCAATGCTTCCATGGAGCTGACTTCGCTTGGACCTCTACCTCAGGGCTACTGACACATACACTTTTAACTTTTTCAAGGGTTACTGACACATACACTTTAAACGTTCCAAGGGCTAGTGGCACATACACTTTAACCGTTCCAAGGAATAGTGACACATACACGTCAACCTTTCCAAGGGCTGGTCCACACGCAGAAATCTGTTCGGAAACTTTCCAAACTTTTCCGAGGCATATCTCAAGGTAGCCGGCAAAGTCAACTTTCTGAAATATGCTCATTTCTCAACTTTCAGGCCAGCAATATTTATTTGTCGGTGGAATTGCATCAAGCAGAGACTTCAAACAAGACCGCAGGTCTTCATTAGCTGGAGGGCCATAAAGTGTTGATTCATTTCATATCATTACCCTTAGTGTTGCACAAGGGCATCCTCACTCTCGCGCTGGCATATTAGAAAAGGCAAAGCGAGTAATAGAATATGGAGGTTTTGTGTTAACGGAGCGTGTTGTGTACCCGGCTGATGTTATTGAGTGTTTCATATTGGTAAGACTTCGGTGTTGTCTGAGCTAATAGAGCCGGAGCAGCTATAGCTCCCGCGGGCCTGGTAGGCCATAATCAGAAAACTGAGGAAACTGGGCGCTGTAGTTCGACACACTAGCACGACTTTATGAGTAATTAGAACTGGCGTTAACTGTGCGCCTGAGCATATTCAGACTTCCGCAAAATTGGTTCATCAAGCTCTGAATGTTAATAAACTCAATATTTGTAGAGTATTTAAAGCGGCTGAGAAGAACATTAAAAAAAAAACACGGAAAAAAACTGGGGTGAGGTGCACACTTATTGCAAGCTAAATTGCACGCTGTCAGTGTAGCATATCATAAGCATGTTTAATTTGTCAAGGGACGCGCGCTCGTCTTACAGAAACATCATAAGCACTCGTGTCGGCTGGAGATGTGGGTGTCTCAGAATAGATGTGCCACGGTGTGGCGGAGGCTCGGATGAAGACTGGAACTGAAGATGGAGGCAATGGAGGGGGGGGGGGGGGGGGTTGGGGGATAATAGTGTTGACATGATGAAACTCATGCTACGGATGCACATCCATCAAGGTAAGACAACGCCGGGAGACGCGCGACAACTGGAGGGGCACCCCGACTCCTCCTATTTACATGAAATGATTGAATGCAATGTCCTTTAAGGGGAATGTCAAAGTGTTGGACAGCCCCTATTGAATTTCGCAGTCTAGGCTCTTGCCAGCTGCAGTCGTGATGTCTAAATGTGAGCCTGATGGATGGGCGGGCTGGAGTGTGTGACAGTGTGGATTCACAATAAGCCGGGGTGAATTCATGTGCAGGTGTGTGCATTGCAAAGCGAGCTGGGCGGGCTCATAAGTTATGACACTTTGCACTTGTTGTTAGGGTTGTGTGTGTGTGTGTGTGTGTGTGTGTGTGTGTGTGTGTGTGTGTGTGTGTGTGTGTGTGTGTGTGTGTGTTTTAACGTTAAATGTGGCAGTAGCAGTGTTGCCTGTGTGCTGTGATGCAAATGAAGCTCATCTTTGTGATGCAGACTGTGTGTTCTGTGAAAGACTTGTTCAGGCAGTATTTGATAAAGAGCTAATTCTTATCGACTCTGTCTCATCTGGTGATTCTCCGCAGCTTGACTGAGGAGCCCACAAGACAACTAATGGCTCTCATTGACACTCACTGCTTAGACCAACAAAAGCAATCTGCTGAAAATAAGACGACAGAATAACAAAACAAACAAAAAGATTCAGTAATTGCCTGTCCGAAGCCACCTGATCTAACTACGACATACCTGTCCGAAGACACCTGATCTAACTGTGACACATCTGTCCACCTGATCTACCTATGACATATCTGTACTACACACTGTCTTCTTGACGGCTCTATACCAACAAGAAAACCCTCTCAGAAGCAGAAACCCAGATCTGGGAAGAAACTGGGATACGAACCCTGGTCACCTTAGGCTTAGGCTCTCTCTCTCTCTCTCCAAAAGAAAAGTGCTATAGTCACTCGACCAACAACAATATTATATGAAGACAGAGGAAGAGGTAGAAGGAGAGGGAGAGGTTGCCCGCCATGGTAATGGTTTATTTTATATATACCCAGAAAAAGCCTCCTTCTATTTATTGGGGACCTCCGGGTATAGGTTAGATTAAGTTCCCCAGTTTGGGTTAAGATAGACATTGCTGAAACTCTTTAACTTGACTGCTGAATGAGTGCAAAAACAGGCCTTTAATCACCACACTGGCCTCACCAAGGAGGAAGAGGAGCAAAGCAGGTGAGCGAGAACAGGAGAGCCCCTATATCAACCCTATGCCTCCCCAAGAGATCAACCCTATGCCTCCCCAATGCATATACACACAGTGATCTTTATCTGTTCAAATCATTGAGAAAGTTCAACACATGATGTGACAGGATAGGATTGGGCACAGCATGAAAGCATGATATTTATGGGATTGGGAATATTTTTCCTCATAGTGGAGCCTGATAATCTGTAGGTTGAGGTTGTCATAGAGGGAATAAGTGAGGTCTGCTAATCTGTAGGTTGAGGTTGTCATAGAGGGAATAAGTGAGGTCTGCTAACCTGTATGCTGAGGTTGTGGTAGGGGGATTAAGTGAGGTCTGCTATTCCGTAGGCTGAGGTTGTGGTAGGGGGATTAAATGAGGTCTGTTAATCTGTAGGGTGAGGTTGTGGTGGGGGATTAAGTGAGGTCTGCTAATCTGTAGGGTGAGGTTGTGGCAGGGGGGAATAAGTGAGGTCTGCTAATCTGTAGTCTGAGGTTGTGGTAGGGGGGGAATAACTGAGGTCTGTCACCTACTGTACTCCCCTCAGGACCATTGATTAGCTCGTCAGCTCTGCCTCATGCTTTATTCATACCACAATCATTTAACTAAGTGCACTGACTATTTCAATATTTAATGCTGTTGTAATCGATATGGAACCCAGCATTATGCCCCAGTTTTTCAGCCCTCTAATCTCGAAAAAGTTCTGTTATTTGAATTAAATGTTAATCGAGTTGTGTAAGAGATGGTAATTACACATTGATCAAAGATTTGCTCTCCTCACCGTTCGCAGCCCACTCCACCCTACCCCATCCCCCTTCCTCTATCCTTACTCAACGTCACCCTGACTGCATGCAAAATGGCCCTCAGCAAAAGCTACCTATACATTCCCCACCATGTTTCACTTGGTGGTTATTAAGGGCTGACTGTCAGTGAACGGCCGTGTAACATGTGTGTGTGTGTGTGTGTGTGTGTGAGTGTGTGTGTGTGTGTGTGTGTTATTAAGGGCTGACTGTCAGTGAGTGGTCGTGTAACATGCACTGTAATTATCAGGGAGCTGGTATCCGTGCTAGCTCAGGGGTCACAGGGGGATTCGTCAAGAGCCACGCCACACGCCGGCAGCGTGCTCTCGCTGGTGCTGTTTGGAGGCGTCAGAGACATGCGAGGAGTGTGTGTGTGTGTGTGTGTGTGTGTGTGTGTGTGTGTGTGAATGTGTGTGTGTGTGTGTGTGTGTGTGTATTAGCAGCCCAGTGCTTGTGTT
>NC_137927.1:32869826-32889826 GCF_963457725.1 Sprattus sprattus
CGGTCAGTGCGTCCCGGGTGTGTGTGTGTGTGTGTGTGTGTGTGTGTGTGTGTGTGTGTGTGTGTGTGTGTGTGTATGCGGCCCGGGCAACAGGGCTGTTTGTAGGATGCACTAATGAGGCTGTCTCCGGAGTATCAGCAGGCAAAACACTGGAGCGGAGTGAACTCTGGCAGCGGCGGCCGTTCCCATTTGGCTCAATTAAGGGCCCTGAAAGTGAGAGCATCAATGGCGTGGGCCTCTGTGTGTGTGTGTGTGTGTGTGTGTGTGTGTGTGTGTGTATGCTGAAAGTGAGAGCATCAATGGCGTGGGCCCTTATTCGGGCACTGGGCTGCTGGCAGTGGACGGCACACTTGTGGAGGAGGAGGGAAAAAACACAGAAAGAAAAACAAAAAGAAAATCAACACCCACAAAAAAAAAACGGGAACAATCAAAGTCCATAATGAGCTGGCCAGGGAGGAGTGATGGTAAGTTCTTCGCTTGGCTCGCGACGATTGGAGCGCTTGTCTTGTCTGGCGCCATATAGCCCCCGGAAGAGAGGCAGCCTCTGCCATTAGTTTCCACTGAGCCCGAGCTGGAGCCCCATCACGCCACGGTGTAGCACAGCGTAGCATAGGGGAGTTTGTGCTCACTTGCGTCAGATTAGCCCAGATCGCTGGCAGTGAGCGGTGGATGAAATAGAGATGGACAAGAGAGAGAGAGACGAGGCTCAAGGGGGCCCCTGGTAGGTTGAGAGAGAGAGAGAGAGAGCTGGGGGCCCCTGGTGGGTTGAGAGAGAGAGAGAGCTGGGGGCCCCTGGTGGGTTGAGTGAGAGAGAGAGAGCTGGGGGCCCCTGGTGGGTTGGACGGACGGAGCGGAAGAAGGAAAATAAAATGAGCGCTGGGCTTTCATGGCGCAGGGTGGCGCCCTGTGGTGCTGTTTCTTTTGACGACTTCTTCTTTTGGCCGGGGCTCGGTAAGCATCTAAAGAGCCGCCCTGGCCCTGGATGTGAGGAGGAGCTGATGGTGCCGGCGGACGGGCCAGCAGGTCAGACGAGGAAGAGGAAGAGAGGCTCAGAGAAGACCTCAACCAGCCCTCCTGTTCTTTCTAGCATGTCAGACATGGAGGAAGGGAGACTCGCTTTTCCAAAGACCTCATCCAACCCTCTCTCGCTCTCCGCAGCACCACCACACCCCTGGCCTGCCTGTCTTCACTCCCCACACTCCTCGCCTGTCTGGTCTGGGTCGCCGCCTCTAAGATGACTCTAGAGGGACCTTATCCTCCTTGGATGGGGATGAAGAGGAGGGCGTTTGACTATGCAGCGCTGGGCATGCGAGACAAAGGAGGAGGAGGAGGTGGAGGAGGTGGGGGAGGTGGGGGAGGAGGGGGTGGGTGAGTGAGTTCAGGTCACCGAGCTCCTGGTGTATCCTCTCTGGAGGGGCAGGCCTAATGATGGAGATGATTGCATATTCACTAATCACTGCCTGCAAGGAGGCCGTGGTGGTGGTGGGGGTGGTGGTGGTGTGTGTGTGTGTGTGTGTGTGGTGTGGTGTGGTGTGTGTGTGTGTGTGTGGTGGTGGTGGGGGAGACCGACTGCCTGCAGTTGGGTTGGACCCACATCACAAAAGCTGGATTGGCAGATCTCAGCGTCCCCTCGGGCCCCCGACTGGATTGTTCGTTGATGCGGGGGATATTGAAATGTTGGCATAATGAAAGCGAACAGGGCTTGCATTACAAATGGGGATCTGTCGGGATAATGGAGCCTCCCGACACAGAGCGGCAAACGGGAACACTCGGTTCCGCCGCGAGGAACAGAGGGCCGCACCTTTCATCGCGCCACTGCAGAGCCGCTGAGTGGTTCCCCACCCCACACACACACACACACACACACACACACACACACACACACACACACACACACACACACACACACACACACACCTTTCATCGCGCCGCTGCAGAGCCGCTGAGTGGTTCCCCACCCCACACACACACACACACACACACACACACACACACACACACACACACACACACACACACACACACACACACACACACACACACACACACACACACACACACACACACACCTTTCATCGCGCCGCTGCAGAGCCGCTGAGTGGTTCCCCACCCCAGTGCTGATGGGACTCTGGGAGGGGAAGGTGTGTATAACCGGGTGGGGGGTGGGGGTGGAGGGGAGTGAGGTGGGCAAACTAAACTCTACATCGTCCCTTCACCATCAGCTGCAGTGGAAAAATAGGTCGTCTGAAGTGTGTCTGAACACACACACACACACACAAAAGGTGTTTCTGAACGTGGTCCAAAAACACAGTGGAGTTTTTTTCCCCCCATTTTGATTTATCAGCATCACCACCTAGCCATGAATTGTGTGTGTGTCAGCCTGTGCATGCCAGCTGACCTGCCTGGTGTGTGTAATTACAATGGCCCTTAGTTGTGCTCACATTAGTCACTGACCACTCTACAGGAATACAAATCGGAGACATCGAAGAGAATAAGATTAGAGGCCTTTCGGTTACATTTCTTGAAAGCGTTTAGCTTTTAGCCTTCCGTCTGCCGATACAGGAAAACCAGGGAACAGAGAAATTGAAAAAGTAAATTCTGCTCGCAGTTACCTTGGTGTCAACTTCCAGCTTTTCAATTTTAGGTTAACTTTCTGCACATCGCTTACGTGTTGGTTTCCGCAGTATCTAGCTGCGCAGGAGAATAACCCGCTGTCCCAACACTTCAGTGTGTTTGTCTGGTCTCTGTCTGTTAATAATTAAGAAGGTTCATTGTGCTTGTCTCTGAATATTTACATTGTGTCAGAAGCATCCAAAGGCTCTTCATCACAAGAACTCTCTAAACGCAGGGCCCCTCTTTCCAATGGCATCCATCTACACGGTCAATCTTTTATGAAGGCAGTCACAGTGGCTTAGCAGAGATTGTGTGTGTAAGTGTTTGTGTCTGTGTATTTACCTGTTTGTGCTTGTGTGTGTGTGTGTGTGTTTGTGTTTGTATGTGTGTGTTTGTGTTAGTGTTTCGGCCTGTGTATCTATGTGTTACTCTGTCTTTGTGTGTGTGTGTGTGTGAGCGTGTGTGTATGTGTGTGTGTGTGTGTGTGTGTGTGTGTGTGTGAGCGTGTGTGTATGTGTGTGTGTGTGTGTGTGTGTGTGTGTGTGTGTGTGTGTGTATGTGTGTGTGTGTGTGTGTGAGTGAGCACTCTCCCATACCAGTCTGCCTACCCACCTGCCTGTCTTTTGTCAAACTCCACGCTTGACAGTTTATTGGCTTTTCCGTGTCACGCTTGCAGCTCCAGCCGGGCCAGAGGAGAGAGTCCTTCTCCGAGTCATTTCGCACGGAGCGGATTTGGAGTCACAGAGGCGAGAAAATAGGTCATCTGCTTAGATCAATGGAAAATAACTGGAATCGCACTCATTTCTTTTTCTTTTTTTTTCCTTTCTTTTTTTTTTCGTCTTCTCTCCAACAGACTGAAGCTCATTACCTCTGGTTCCATTAGCAGGGCCGGCGAACCCAAGCGACCACCAGATCGGCTCCCCTTAGTACCCGCAGACACTAAGCTGCCATCTTTTCGAGCCCGACAAATCTCTGCCGTGCTTATTGGCTGCGCAGCACTTAAGAGCAGCGCGGTCTCCCTGGTGTTGTGATAATGCTCTGCCTCACCTCATAAACCTCACCGCCGTGTGTTTACATGTCATCATTGCCGTCGGTGCTTTTGTTTTCTTTTTAATCTGAGGAAGATGCAAGACTGTGCAAGAGACAGACAGAGAGGGAGAGGCAGAGGAGAAAGCAGGCGCTGGTGCGTCGCTCTCGTTTAGAGCAGTGCAGTGGGAGAGCACACACACACACACACACACACACACACACACACACACACACACACACACACACACACACAACACACACACACACACACACACACCTTCTCTCGTTTAGAGCAGTGCAGTGGGAGAGCACACACACACACACACACACACACACACACACACACACACACACACACACACACACACACACACCTTCTCTCGTTTAGAGCAGTGCAGTGGGAGAGCACACACACACACACACACACACACACACAGACAGACACACACACACACACACACACACACACACCTTCTCTCGTTTAGAGCAGTGCAGTGGGAGCGTATGGCTGTCATTTCTCCCGCTACTCTGTTGCAGTGCTGCCTATTCTGCTGCCCTGTAAACACACACTAAGATACACACACACACACACACACACACACACACACACACACACTCACACACACTCACACACTCACACACAATACACTAATACACACACTCACACACACACACACACATACACACTTACATATACACACACACACACTCACACACACTACACAACACATAAACAGACATGCAGCTCCCCCGGGGCTGACCCTGTTTAGCATGTTCCATGCGCGATTCGTTGCGACAGACTCCTGGCCTGCGCTGCGGTGAAGTTTACAGTATGTGATGTTGGCGCCGCGTGTGGAGTTGGAGGCTGATGTGGGGGGACTCGCTGTTTTCTCTTGTTTGGGACGGCGTGCTGGCTGCCCTGCACCGGAGACAGGATCCATAGCAGGCTCTCCTAGGGTGACTGGCTGCTCCGCAGGCGTGCTGCCGCACAGCTTCTTTTTCACAGCATTTTATCCTTTGTCCCGCATACCACATTTTTGGTACCACTTTACAATAAGACTCCATTATAAATGGTTTATAAATGGATAATAAATAGGTTATTAATTAGGTTGTAAACCCTTTGTAAGTCATTAATAAGCCCTTATAAATGAGTTATAAAAACAGTTTTCATACGTCGATGCGGGCTCACTATTCGGGAAGATCCCCATCTTGGCAACCCATTTTCATAGTTTTTTTGTTTTTTAATTGTCAGAAATAAGAACACATGGATGGGTTCTTTGACCCACCCGGCACATGAGCTGCTTATGGCGTTGTTTCTACTCTATTTAATAGCGCTACGTCAAAAGCAACCAACTGGCTCATACAAGCTCAACATAACCAAGCTTTTTCTAAAAGACTGGCTTTCATCTAGTGGCTGTGAAGAGAATCAACTAGAGGACAAAGTATAGGTCTTTGCAAGCGGCAGAGAGGCAGAATACGAATGCTTCTTATTCAGTTAGATAGACATTAGATCAAACTTTATGACCTTTAAGCCTTTCAGCCTTGGTACATGTCCCATACAGACATAGAAGGATCTTCTGTAATCACCAGGCACCTTTAACAAACGGTAGAAAACAAGGGAGTGATGATAAGTTGTAGTTTCATTTGATGACATGCCATTCAAAAATTAGACAATATGAACAACATGAAAACCACCTTTCCCTGTTACTAAACTGATGATCGAGTGTGTGTGTGGGGGGGGGGGATATAGGGCGCCACTGAACCTCCAGTTTGTTTGAGGTCTATGCCTCCAACCCATGAAACATTATATAGATGTTTTTGGATAATTGGCGTGTGTGTGTGTGTGTGTGTGTGTGTGTGTGTGTGTGTGTGTGTGTGTGTGTGTGTGTTTGTTTGTGTGTGTGTCTTTGTGTGAGAGGGATAAGCACATGGACATGGTGCAGACACAGTTCTACATTATATAGAAAACAAATACCTCTGCAATACTACTTAGTTATATTCAAATGCAAAAAATATTTCTCATGTAGGTACGTGGCTCTGTAGCCTTTCCCATGGGAGCAGCATTAACACCTTACCATGTTGCAGTTTTCAGAAAAAGAAACGTCTTCCAAGGTAGCCCTTTGTTTACATACCCATGTGAAGGTAACAGCATCATCAAGACGGGTGTCAGAAACAGTTTCTTTTAAAGCCAGACACATAACATCAACACTATACCTCCTGTGTCTTAAAGCCAGACACATAACATCAACACTATATCTCCTGTGTCTTAAAGCCAGACACATAACATCAACACTATATCTCCTGTGTCTTAAAGCCAGACACATAACATCAACACTATATCTCCTGTGTCTGACGTTTCAAACAACTATCAGTGAGGGAAGAAGAGAACAGTTTGAATCCTTCATCCATGAACACACCACACAACAAGCACACACGCACACACACACGCACGCACGCGCGCACGCACGCACGCACGCACGCACGCACGCACGCACGCACACACACACACACACACACACACACACACACACACACACACACACACACAAAGAGAGCAGTCTGAACCCTTCTTCCATGTGCTCCATCATATGAAGCCTCAGCTTACCTGCAGGGCCTCACCACTCCCACAACCCAACAGGCAGACCCAATAGATCATTTGGATGCTTGGTGGTTTAGCACTGTAGGTTGTGTCTGGTGGTTTAGCACTGTAGGTTGTTGGTTAATTGGTGGTGGTAGCATGCACAATGCTAACTGTGAATGAGATGAGAAACTGCAGATGCTCGGGACTTTCTCCCTAAAAAAAACCTGGCTTTGCCCTGACCTCTGTGCTGTCCCTCTAGGTTCAGAGTCATCCCTGACAAGAGAGAACTGACAAGAGAAGGCAGAGAATGACATGAAAGTCAGACAAAAGCTCTTATCAATATGTTATCAGGCCTTCAGAGCACAAACACTACAGGTGGGAATCACAGTGAGATTCCCATCACACCTTCCCGAGCTCTGTCAGATTTATTTTATTTTATTATTATTATTTTGCAAAGGGATGAGTTCTTCAGGGGGGAGATAGCAGCCCGAGTGACAGGAGAAAATGAGCTGCTGTCCATCAGACACACAAACACACACACACACACACACACACTTACACGGCCCCCTGGACATCCACTTAGATCAGATCAGCGTCAGAACAAGTGCAGCTCATTTGAAAAGAATATTGATCAAATTATTTGCATGTCTGCCTTCACAGACACAGACGAGTGACACGGCCACATTGGGTCCTCTGTGCTGATGAGCAGCATCACAAGGCAGCACACACACACACACACACACACACACACACACACACACACACACACACACACACACACACACACACACACACACACACACACACGATGAGCAGCATCACAAGGCAGCACACACACACACACACACACACACACACACACACACACACACACACACACACACGATGAGCAGCATCACAAGGCAGCACACACACACACACACACACACACACACACACACACACACACACACACACACACACACACGATGAGCAGCATCACAAGGCAGCAAGACACACAGTGAAACAATCCATTAGTCTGCCCGTCGTTAAAAGCTCTTTTAGCCAAACCTTGTGCTTGCCCGAGTGCTTCTGAGTCTTCCTGCGGCTCTTGGACAGATGCTACTGTAAATGCCAGCGGGCGGATCCCGTGGAATGCAGGGTGGGGGTGGGGGGGGGTGCGGGGCTGGGTGTTAATCCATTTGGCCCCGGAAGCTGCAGGTTAATGTGGCAACACGAGAGTGAATGTCTGGAGAGAAACTGCAGTTGTGATGTGATCCCTGCACACACACACACACACACACACACACACACACACACACACACACACACACACACACACACACACACACACACAGACACACAGACACACACACACACACACACACAGACACACACACAGACACACAGACACACAGACACACAGACACACAGACACTTACATATCGAAGGCATCAGCTGAGGCCTTCAGAAGTTATTCAAGTTATTCATCCCTTTAACCCTTCTAGTGTACTAAGAAAAAAACACACCTTTTACCTTTGGGCCATTATGACCTGGGATTGAATGTATAGCTCGCTTTAATATTTAAGTACACCTTTACAATTTGGCTTGAGAAAGGATGTGGGGGGGGGGGGGGGGCTTATTGACAGATAAGGACATTTTGGAAGAGTATACCCCTTTACACCACATAAAGTAAAAAAAGGATCCTAATTTCAACCTGGAAGGTGACAAATGTTATGATACAAGTTGGAGGCAGGCAGGCCCACAATGCATCTGCTGAGCTAGATCACCTACTGATCCTCTCATCACTTACTTGAGTAATGATTGTCAAATAGGATCTTTGTCTTTCATTTGATCTTAAAAAAATATATAAAAATGCAATGATAAGAACCTCACATGCTAATATAATAAATGAAGGACATGATGGAGAAATAGCGGTATCACCAATGTGCTAATGCTAATCCTAATGCAAAGGTCTATACGTATTTGAGTGGCTAACAGTTATGTGCAGTGACCATCACCAGAGAGGCAAGGGGACATTTGAAATAAACAATGATACATTACATTGCTGGTAAGCTAACATGCTAAATCAGATTTCATGAAATGAACATTCTAGGTAATTATGAGGGCTGACTAGTTTATAGCACTCTGACTGACAGAGAGAGTAGCTCCTACAGCTTGTTCTACTTTAGAAGTTACATGCGGTCACATTGACCAAATACAATAGGTTTTCTATTTTTAAAAGCAGGTAAACTGAAAGTGATTAACATTTTTTAGGGTTCAGCCATGGAGATTTCTATCCTTTTGCAATGTTTGAAAATAGTTTTGTGACCCAAACACACAAGGACAGTTACAGTAAGAAGCTGACGTGTTTCTATTAGACCTCCATATTCTAAATTAGCTGAATTAGCTAGAATAGGAGAAACAGATAAGAGACAAAACTGCAAACTGAAACTTGCATGAAAAAGGTCTGATCGAAATAAAGAGCAACTCGCCACAAATAAGGTAACCTTAACTTTAGAAGATGTCTGTGTGATCATGTGTGTGTGTGTGTGTGTGTGTGTGTGTGTGTGTGAGTGTGTGTGTGTGTGTGTGTGTGTGCGTGTTTGTGTGCGTGTCTGTGTGTGTGTGTCTGTTTGTGTGTGTGTGTGTGTGTGTGTCTGTTTATGTGTGTGTGTCTGTGTGTCTGTGTGAAAGATTGAAGGAAAGAAAGACAGACAGAGGAAAAGAGAGTGAGATGGAATTCAGACTCATTAAATCCGACTGATAGCTCTATATTTTACAGGGACATCAGTGTGTGTGTGTGTGTGTGTGTGTGTGTGTGTGAATGTATCCCTCTTTCTACTCTTTCTAGTGCATATTTTCCTTCTTACTCAGAACATAATCATGACAGTGGATGGTGGCGCCTTCCATTCATTCTCATAGCATAGTACGTGTGTGTTTGTGTGTGTGTGTGTGTGTGTGTGTGTGTGTGTGTGTGTGTGTGTGTGTGTGTGTGTGTGTGTGTGTGTGTGTGTTTGTGTCATTCTCACAGCATAGGTGGGTTATTAGTTGCCCAAGAATCGCAGCTCCAAATAAGAGATTAATTATGTTTTTGTACTACTTTTACAGAGCGCAGCTAGATCCCCTTTAAGCTGGACGCTTTCCCCATCTCCCCCAAGAGAATACCTCACTCTGATACTTGGCACACACTCACATACACTGACCCTATAGCAACAGATGGATAACAAACAGAGAGAAAGAAAGAGAGAGACAGCGGATTTTGAAAGATAACATTTTGTTTTTATGGCTCAAATAATAGCCACATTGAACTACAAAGAACTTAAATACCCTCTGTTTGGATTTGGCCTTCTCCCAAACAGATTGCTTTTAAAAATATCAAGATAGCATAGATTTCTGATGGGATTGAGCACAATAATAACGATTCAAATCCATGTTCAGCTCTAACACGTAAATGGGTTGATATGACCAGTTTGGGAAAAGTCACACATCTTGGGATGTCCCCTAGGGTGGACAGCCTGATTCTCTTTTCTGTCAGTGATAGTATCAGGAATTAGGAGTATGATTATTACACATATTCCATAGTCAATAATTATATCTCATCCTTAATGGTAATTGTTAGGATATTTGAAGAAACATCGAACTTGATAGCTCTCATGTGTATTCTGGGTTTGACCACATGGCCAAATTTCCTGTAAACCTCAGACCATTGGTAATCCATCACTTTGATTGAGTCTCTGATAATTGGGATTAAATATTACCCTTTATCAGGTACAGTTGCCCTAGCAGAGCGCTAACAAAATATATCACAGCTTTGTTCTGCCTCAGTGATGGGAGTAGTATCCTACTTCTGACGGAACAAGGCCGTAAGGTCAGCGACCTCTTGTTATCACTCCCTGTGACAATATGGACTAATAACTAGAAATGCACTATGTGCTGGGATGTGCCTCACCTCCTCAGCATATGGTCTGGATAACAATGCAAGGCTGTGAGTGAAACAAGAACAGGCATTTTGTCATTTAGTCTCCAAACCAATTGAAATGTGTACTCCACATGAGTTCACAGAGAGCCGGAGGGTTATGCTCAGATATAACCAACCACAGTGTGTGTGTGTGTCTGTGTGTGTGTGTGTGTGTGTGTGTGTGTGGCTTAACAGTGAAACAAGTTGATTCCAAAGTTCCATGTCTGGCTGTCTGGCAGGTTGTTCATCTGCACCAGCAGTTTTCAAAGGAGCATCGAGTTAATCAATACCCCGGTCAATATCAATTCTCACCTCTGATAGTTACAGATGACTCGGACAGGAACCTTTCCAGTCAAAACAGGCATCCCTCGTGTGATCGAGGGCAAGGAATGGATCCCATCAAAGAAGGGGCGCCACTGAAGCGTTCCGTCATTTCTAAGTCACAGCATGACAATTTCACGCAAGACAGACACATGTGAAATACCTCGTATGCACTTTGCAAAGTTTTAGGGAGATGGCTGCTGCTGCTGCCCTTGATGCTGGAGAAGTTAACATTCTGAACACAACACTGAGCCATATGCTGAACTCACACACACAAACATCGACACACACACACACACACACACACACACACACACACACACACACATGCTGGTGAAGTTAACATTCTGAACACAACACTGAGCCGTATGCTGAGCTGTGTCTGTGCACAGTGCTATTGCTAACTGTGGTTAGAACACAACACTGAGCCATATGCTGAACTCACACACACATACATAAAGTACATACATACATACTGTACATACATACATACACACGCACACACACACACACACACACATACACACATGCATACATACATGCAGACACACACATACATCGACACACACACACACACACACACACACACACACACACACACACACACACACACACACACACACACACACACACATACATCCACACACACACACATACATCGACACACACACACACACACACACACACACACACACACACACACACACACACACACACACACACATACATACATGCACACACAAAGGGTGACTCCACAAACACACACACATACACACATACATACATGCACACACACACAGGGTGACACACACACACACACACACGCACAAGATGTTGAAAGATTGTGAAGATTCATACGTCTGTTCCACCATCCCTATACCACATGTTAGTTGGTTAACCATGCTTTCCTCTGGTCATAAAGGAAGTGTGTTTGATTTAACAACAACCAAATAATGTGACAAAATAGCTTAACATGTACTACATTATTAGTTATATAAAAGTACAAATGCAAATGCATTTGCCCAAATATCTGCTTAGTCTTGTGCTAAAAGCCAACATTGTTTTTCAGTCTATAAACTTACAAATAGGAGCTCAAATTATCATGAAACATCAAACAGTAATGTTAAATCTGATGTTAGTAACCACGTTTTAAGCAGTAATTGTGCTCATAATTTAATTGGATTCATCAAAGCCTTCCTTTTCCCCTTCAGTCCTTTGTACATCCCAAAAACAGACATGATCTATCGCCTCGAGCGTTAGCCTCCCTCCTGCAGTTACCAAGGCGATACACTGCCATCTTGTGAGAGAACAGAACGCCTAGCTCTCCTCCAATCAGCACGCAGAGGCCTGAAACCCCACACGCCATGCAGCAGAGCTGAGGGCTTTCAGCGGAGTCAATGCGCCTGTCGTCATCTAACACTATTCGCATGCATTGCATTACTTTTTCATGACTCCAGGCTCTACTGGGACAAAGGCAAACTGTGCAAATTGAGGTCTATGGACGTCACACCTGTAATCCACACACACACACACACACACACACACACACACACACACACACACACAGTCACACACACACACACACACACACACACTCACACTCACACAGTCACACACACACACACACACTCACACACGCGCACACACACACACACACACACACACACACACACACACACACACACACACACACACACACACACACACGCACGCACACACACACACACACCTGTAATCCAACACCTGGGTTTGCTTTGGTCTCAATGACGCCCCATGTCATTAAGTGGACATATTTCATCCAATGGGATCTTTTCATCCGTTCATTGCTTCTGAACCACCCGTGGCCACACTGCCAATGAAGTGTAGGGAATAAAGACACACACACACACACACACTCTAAAGCTCCTCCAACAAGAACAGAAGACCACTGAAGGGTCTCAGATGGCAACCACTGTGCTTTACTGAAGGGAGTCTGCTACAGTGAACAATGCTGCATTACGAGAGTAGGCAGTTTAGTGTGTCACGTGTGATGAAAGGTTGTTTGGCCACAAAGAGAGCACAGTCAGGGAAGGTGCCAGCCGTTTGGCATGCATTGTGAACCCATCCCATAATAATGGGGCATGCCTGCGGCACACTGCTGTTCACTCACACACACACACACACACACACACACACACACACACATACACAATTAGAAAAAAATGTAGGTATTGTATGAACATCATGAACACACAAAGCATAATAATGCTCTGTACGTCAGACTAGGGTACATGACAGTACAGAGTATCCATGTGCAATCACAGAGCAAGGATCAGTGTGTTACACTGGGCCAAATTACAATGGAACAAAGTTATAGTGGTGAAACTGCCAGCCAAATACTCTTCATGCCTGTATGGGGAGGGCTATGGATGCTCAATCATCAGAGAAATGAGATATACAAACACACACACTCACACACACATACATACACACACACACACACACACACACACACACACACACACACTCACACACACACACACACACACACACACACACACACACACACACACACACACACACACACACACACACACACACACACACATTATGTCATCATCTTTTGGTCCTCCACAGAAAGAGGGGGGAATGTTTTTAAGTCCAAGTTTAACCTCTCATTGCATCATCCTGTCTGAGAGGAGATTTCAAAGTGGTCTGAGAGGAACAGCAACCGCTGCAGTCTCGTCTCTCACTGGGAGACACTGACATCTTTGCCCCGCCGAGGTCGTGACCTTTACTGCCATCTTTGCCCAGCAGAGGTCGTGACCTTTACTGCCATCTTAACCCCGCAGAGGTCGTGTGACCTGTCGGTGAAGGCCTAGTTACCACCACTTGCAGAATAGGTTATGATATCTACTCATCTATTTTGAGCCAGTCCTTCAGCCCAGTCCCTGCTATGTAGTCGTCTATCAGCCACAAAAAGCTTATTCAGTGGGAATGATGTTGTCTGAAAGGCCATGAATAGCAGGCAAGCGGTTTCTTCTTTTTGCCAATAAGATGGTGAGGGGCTCTAAAATGACCAGTGCCAAGCCCACTGGGGCCACTAGGGTTCAAATGTAAATCCTTGATGTCACTGACAATCCTTCCCCCCTTATGTCCTTCCACCAGTCACCCTTGTGTCCTGCCACCAGTTACCCTGTCCTCACCCTCATGTTCTTATACCAGTTATCAAGGCTCTGTCCTCACTCAAGCTTATGTTGAATTTCTGAGCAGCAGCTCAGATACAATGTACTCATCAGTTGATAAAGGCCTGATGAACAAACAAAACTGTAATTCATGTTGGCAGAAGAGGAGAACCATGCCAATGATGCTCCTATAAAGCTTTTTATTATATGGCAACGACAGTACGAGCATTCTGATTGGCTAATGGGTAGTCATGGCAGCCGCGTATTGACGTCCTCGCCGGTCTGCGGTCTGATAACTACTGTTATTGCCCTCCAGTGACGTCATCTTAAAAATTAGCGATACCATGTACCAAGTACTAACCATTACGTCCTTAAAATTTGCGATATAAATAGACATCAACAGCCGTGAGCATGTAATGTTTAGTACTGATAGAATCAGGACTCCTATTATGAAATGATCTGTGAACAGGAAACCAGTTGAATGTCGTGGTAACATGACAGTTGATGACAGTTGAAGAATAAAGACTCAAGAACACGCGGACATTGTGAAATCGGGTTATACTTTATAGGACTTAGTACAAGTCAGTACAATTCAGAAGCAGCGAAAATGTGTTTTTGAAAGTGATGGTAAAGACTAGACTACTATAGTTTGAATCACTTGTGTTTTACTGTAAAGCCATTTTATCTGAGCCCTGTTGTCTGTTTTCTATTGATCATTGTAACTTGAAGTTTGCAAGTCTTTGTTCGCTAGGCAACACCTGAAACACACTGTGAGTAGACTTGAGAGCTGAACAAAACGACAAATGAAACAAAATGAAAAGAGCTAAAAATGCCATATAATAAACAACTTACTAACCTCGACCGTTCAGTCATGCAGGGAAATATCAGACTTCAGCTTTGCCGTATCAACCTTGCTATCGCTCGGTAGATACGTTACAGCCTCAGTCTGATATTTCCCTGCATGACCTCACTCTCGGTTAGTAAGTAGTTAGTATTAAACTACAGAAGGACCTTCTTGCCTTCACACATGGATTGGCATAGAGATACAACATAATACAACAACTTAAAATACACTTTGATTCATGGAAATGGAGTATATTAACCCTGGTGACAACTTTTAGAATTGCCTGAAAGCAATCACATTATTTTAGAACCTTAAAGCAGCAATAAAGATTTCTGCCCAGCTGACACTGATTGAAGCTTGCCAACACACTAACTGCTGTCTTTTGGCAGTATAGCTGGCAATGTCATGCGTGTCAAAGCTTTTCTACCATTTTTGCAGGGTGTTCCAGCACTACATAGGGCACATCTTGGATGGCTAGTGGGGAAGACACAGGTGTTTATCTGTCCTTCACATGACCATATGCTATCAAAATGAATTTGAGGATGGTACCAAAACTCGTTGCCTATAAAACCATACCCCCTAAAGTGTAAAATTGTTGCATAGTGTTACTTTAATACACACTCTACATTTACATTTACATTTAGTCATTTAGCAGACGCTTTTGTCCTATATATGCTCACATTCTTTTAAAACCTTAATACACACTCTATATATGCTCACATTCTTTTAGAACCTTAATACACACTCTATATATGCTCACATTCTTTTAAAACCTTAATACACACTCTACCTATGCTCACATTCTTTTAAAACCTTAATACACACTCTACCTATGCTCACATTCTTTTAGAACCTTAATACACACTCTATATATGCTCACATTCTTTTAGAACCTTAATACACACTCTATCTATGCTCACATTCTTTTAAAACCTTAATACACACTCTATATATGCTCACATTCTTTTAAAACCTTAATACACACTCTACCTATGCTCACATTCTTTTAGAACCTTAATACACACTCTATATATGCTCACATTCTTTTAGAACCTTAATACACACTCTATCTATGCTCACATTCTTTTAAAACCTTAATACACACTCTATATATGCTCACATTCTTTTAAAACCTTAATACACACTCTACCTATGCTCACATTCTTTTAAAACCTTAATACACACTCTATATATGCTCACATTCTTTTAGAACCTTAATACACACTCTACCTATGCTCACATTCTTTTAGAACCTTAATACACACTCTATATATGCTCACATTCTTTTAGAACCTTAATACACACTCTATCTATGCTCACATTCTTTTAAAACCTTAATACACACTCTATATATGCTCACATTCTTTTAAAACCTTAATACACACTCTACCTATGCTCACATTCTTTTAAAACCTTAATACACACTCTATATATGCTCACATTCTTTTAGAACCTTAATACACACTCTACCTATGCTCACATTCTTTAAAAACCTTAATACACACTCTATATATGCTCACATTCTTTAGAACCTTAATACACACTCTATATATGCTCACATTCTTTTAGAACCTTAATACACACTCTATATATGCTCACATTCTTTTAGAACCTTAATACACACTCTATATATGATCACATTCTTTAGAACCTTAATACACACTCTATATATGCTCACATTCTTTTAGAACCTTAATACACACTCTATCTATGCTCACATTCTTTAGAACCTTAATACACACTCTATATATGCTCACATTCTTTTAGAACCTTAATACACACTCTATATATGCTCACATTCTTTTAGAACCTTAATACACACTCTATATATGCTCACATTCTTTTAGAACCTTAATACACACTCTATATATGCTCACATTCTTTTAGAACCTTAATACACACTCTATCTATGCTCACATTCTTTTAGACAACACTCCTGCTGAGAGCAAACTCTCACAACCACGTCTCTTTACCTTGACATGAGAGAGAAGAGTCAAACCACCTGTGCAGTAGGCTGACCTTGACCCACTCGAAAAACACTGTCTACTTTTAGCTGGATACATCACATCCACACTCTGTGTGTGTGTGTGTGTGTGTGTGTGTGTGTGTGTGTCTGTCTGTGTATGTGCATGCGTGCAAGTGTGTGCGTGGGTGTATGTAAGAGTGTCAGTGTGTATGTAAGGGTGTGAGTGTGTGTGTTTGTGTTTGTGTGTGTGCTTGGGTGTATGTAAGAGTGTCAGTGTGTATGTAAGGGTGTGAGTGTGTGTGTGTTTGTGTGTGTGTGCGTAGGAGTGTGTATGGAGGAGCTCACAGAAGGAGCAGGCATCCTTTAAGAGCCAGTGGACTCGTTCAGATATTGCCTCTCTGTGAAGTCACCGCAGGAGCCTCTGCGTTTGACCGATGCGCAAGGGAAGACGAAGTGAAGCTGCCCTCAGACGCCCTCTCAACAGCCGTGCGCGTGGAGCGCTCCACCCCTTCTCAACAGCCGTGCGCGTGGAGCGCTTCACCCCTTCTCAACAGCCGTGTGCGTGGACCGCTCCACCCCTCTCAACAGCCGTGCACGTGGAGCGCTTCGCCCACTGAGACAAGAGGAATCAAAGAGCTGAGGTTGGCAGGTGAGAGACTGCTGGGACGAGTCAGGCTGCTATTCATAATACATTACAGGACGACCACCACTGTGTGGGCAGACCTGCCGACCCAAACGGTCTTATTCCAGTCGGAGAAGAAGGACACCTCCCTTCCACCACATACTGCATGTATATTGATGAGCCTGACAGAAGTACATTGACTGTGCAGTGTTGAGATAGACTGAACTCCAAACTTACCCAAAGTAAAGTTATTTCTGCAGAAAATACCACTCAATACCTAGAGTGAGAAACTAATTGATTCCTGTGTCTGGGTACCATCATTCAAGGAGACTGAATCACTGAGTCGTTTTCTTCAGGGTCCATGCTCACAAGATGTAGACATGTTTGATCACTTCCCAAAGAGACTCATTTCAGACGCTCCTGTGCGGCGCTGTGATTGGGCAGACGGTTGCTGGGGCATGGATCGGACCCTCAGACAGTGAAGATCCACATCAAATGAAGATGTCTTCGGTTCCAGAGATTGGCGCCACCTGGGTCCAATCCGCACTGGGTCAGCACCAGATCAGATGCTGTTTGGGTTTGAGACCAAAAGACGTGCCTCTACAGGTGACCTAAATTACAGCCAAATGATTCATGGACCCAAAGACTTGCAGAGGGAGGTCATCCAGCCACAAGAGAGACTGGAGATCAGACAGACAGACAGCATCCTATAGTGTCTTTTTTTGCACAGGTTAAATAGGGTAGGCAGTAAGGTAGAATAGGGTAGGCAGTAAGGTAGAGTGCAAGAGAGTGCAGTTTAGGAGGGAAATTACGTACATAACTTCCATGTTCAATATTCACGTTTGGAAAGAAAAGAGTCACGGCCCTCAGCTTAAGCCTCTTACCTTCTCATTCCAGTGTCTGCCCCCCCCCTCTCTCTCTTCCTTTCTCTCACCCCCCTCTCTTTTTATCCTTCTCTCTCTCTCCCCCCTCTCTTTTTATCCCTCTCTCTCTCTTTCTCTTTCTCCCTCTCTCTCTCCCTCTCTCTCTTCTCCCTCCCCCTCTCTTTCTCTCCCTCTCTCTCCCTCCCTCTCTCTCTCCCCCCCTCTCTCTCTCCCTCTCTCTCTTTCTCCCTCTCTCTCTCTCTCTCCCTCCTCTTTCTCCCTCTCCCCCCTCTTTCTCCCTCTCCCTCTCTCTCTTCCCTCCCTCTCCCTCCTCTTTTCTCCCTATCATGGCTTGCGCACCACCGTGTATCGTGTCAGTAAATCAGACTCGAGGAGCCGCTGCTCTGATGGTTTCTATCAAAATCTTATCATGGCCTTGCACACACTTTTGCACAGGATAACAGCTTCCTGCCGACGCAGGGCCTCAGCTCCACGGCCATCTACATGAACCCCCTCGCCACGAGAGACAGGTCACATTTACCACCCCCGCACAAATATTTACCTCGCCCCAAGAGTGCCTCTCTCTCCTCCACCAGATACAGAGCTGAATAGAAAAGCCTGATTGGATACTCCTTCAATTACATGACACAAAGGGAAATGAGACCAACAAACAGATGGAGTTTAAAAGAGAACCGTTAAACAAAAAACAAAAAAGCCTCCAGAATAGTATCGCCTGCGCCGGCCAATTTGAATGCCCAATAAAGAAATCTAAGTGTGGTGGGAGGACGCACAAAGTCAAGGTTAATGTGGAGATGGGAGGAGTTGATACACAGCGCCAACCCACTCACCACTCTGATGCCTTTTCATTTCCAATGTTCATCTTGTTATCTGTAATTGTTAGGGGGATGAGATGACAGAGTCGGAGGACCCACCTAATAACCGTTTGTGTGACAGCGCCGCAAATTGATGCTTACGGTCCGGCACCGCACACACACTCACACACACACTCTCACACACACACACACACACACACACACACACACCGGCAACGGGAACCAAAGGCTGCGTGAAAGCGCGGCCGAGCGGGAAAACTTATATGCTAGAGCTAGAAAGCAAAGCAATTATGAAAATGACCCAACCCTCACACAAACACACACACACACTCTCACACACACACACACACAGACAGACAGACACCCACTAACACACACACACACACACTATCACACACACACACACACACATACAGACAGACAGACACCCACTAACACACATACACACTCTCACACACACACACACACAGTCACACACACACACACACACTACTCCATGGCTCTCAGCGCTCTGAACACACACAAACACACACACACACACACACTCTCACACACACACACACACACACACACACACACACACACACACACACACCACAGCTCTCAGCGCTCTGAACTGCATTCAATGTTTCATGTGCTTTGCTTCCAACACTCCCGAGAGTTCTTTTTTTTTTTTGCGTATCTAAGCTCACCTCTGCTATCCCACAATGCCTCACTCCCCAGACCTGGGCGCAGCTGCATGGTGTGTTCCAGGGCAGAGGCTCCTCCTCCAGGGAATGGTCCTGCTAGAGCTGGGGGCGGGGCCTGGTGCGGAAGAGAATAAAACATACTGGGTCCAGTCCTGTCCATTCCATTCCAGTCCATTCCATTCCATTCCATTCCATTCCAGTCCATTCCATTCCATTCCATTCCATTCCTGTCCAGTCCAGTCCAGTCCAGTCCAGTCCATTCTATTCCAGTCCATTCCATTCCATTCCATTCCAGTCCATTCCAGTCCAGTCCATTCCAGTCCTGTCCATTCCAGTCCATTCCATTCCATTCCAGTCCAGTCCATTCCAGTCCAGCCCAGCCCATTCCATTCCATTCCATTCCATTCCAGTCCATTCCATTCCAGTCCATTCCATTCCATTCCAGTCCAGTCCAGTCCAGTCCATTCCAGTCCATTCCATTCCAGTCCAGTCCAGACTGCCTTGTTCTAAAGCACTGCTAAAGCACTCTCTCAGT
>NC_137927.1:32919826-32924826 GCF_963457725.1 Sprattus sprattus
ATGTGCACCATCTCTGATGAAGGCTCATATGGCAAGATGTGCACCATCTCTGATGAAGACTCATATGGCAAGATGTGCACCAGTCTCTGATGAAGGCTCATATGGCAAGATGTGCACCATCTCTGATGAAGACTCATATGGCAAGATGTGCACCGTCTCTGATGAAGACTCATATGGCAAGACACTGTTTTGCTAACCCTACAGAGGGCTAATATGCTTTGTGCTGCTTTGCGTTGGTGCTTCTGATCTGTGCTGCTCTGTTGGCCCACGTCACATGCAACTGGGTTGCTTATCGTCAGTGATTTCAAGTCTTACAGAGGGGAGGGTTTGGTCATGCATATTGCTCTATTGGTCTGTCCTGTGTGATATGCCATTAGAAGGAGAGTGTAAGAGAGAGAGGGAGGGAGAGAGAGAGAGTGAGAGAGAGAGGGAGAGAGAGAGAAAGGGAGAGAGAGAGAGATAGAGAGAGAGAAAGAGAGGGAGAGATAGAGAGAGAGAGAGAGAGAGAGAGAGAGAGAGGGAGAGAGAGGGAGCAGGTGAGAGAGAGTCAGAGAGAGAGAGGCAGAGAGAGGGGGAAAGAGAAAGAGAGAGAGAGAGAGAGACATAAGGTAAAAAGAAGAGGACAGAAGATGGAGGGGGGTGATTGGGCTCCAGATGAAGGCCGGCTCACCTGGGGGAGAGAGAGAGAGGGAGAGAGAGAGGGAGAGAGAGAGGGGGAGAGAGAGAGAGAGAGGGAGAGAGAGAGAGAGAGAGAGAGAGAGAGAGAGAGAGAGAGAGAGAGAAAGGGGGAGGGAGAGGGAGAGAGAGAGAGAGAAAGGGGGAGGGAGAGGGAGAGAGAGAGGGAGAGAGAGGGAGAGAGAGAAAGGGAGAGAGAGAGAGAGAGGGAGAGAGAGAGAGAGAGAGAGAGAGAGAGAGAGAGAGAGAGAGAGCTCACCTGTGACCAGGCTCCAGTGCCCCACTCGGGGGGGCAGGCGTGGGTGTGGCAGGGCTGCACCTGGGCAGGGGCCATGACGGGGCACAGGGAGTGCGGTGCCACCTCGTCCCGCTGGTACGTCACCTTCCTCATGCAGCGGATGCTCCGCGTCTGCTGCCCGCCCCCACACGTGCGACTGCAGGCTCCCCATTGGCCCGTGGTCCAGCTGTCAGAGGGAGGCGAGAGAGGCCATTGGTCAAGGGAGACGTGACATAAGCGCTCTGCACACTGGGCATCTGGTGTGTTGTCATGGGAACAGCTGTACTCATACTTGTGATCAATGATCATGATTATTGTCAAAGGTATCATTAGTGATGTCAGACACAGAGGATGGGTGTCATGGGAACAGCTGCCATTGGGCTGGTGCAACCAATCAGATTCATTCATACAGACACAGACACAGACACAGACACACACACACACACACACACACACACACACACACACACACACACACACACACACACACACACACACAGAAAAGAGAGAGAGACGGGTATGCATGAATGAATAGATACACATTCAAACACATCGGTTATATTGGGAGTGAACTCCACCCTCTCCTGGTGGAGCCACAGGATACACACACACACACACACACACACACACACACACACACACACACACAGACACATAGACACACAGACACAAACACGAACACACACACACAGACACACAGACACACACACAAAGTAATACACACTTTCTATATCTCTCTCGCTATCTATCTATCTATCTATCTATCTATCTATCTAACTCCTACTTCTCTGCCTTTAGGGTTTAAACTCTGTCAGTTAGATAGATAGAGATAGATAGATAGATAGATAGATAGATAGATAGATAGATAGATAGATAGATAGATAGATAGATAGATAGATAGATAGAGAGATAGATAGATAGATAGATAGATAGATAGATAGATAGACGGATAGCTGTGGTTCTGGGCGGTGTGGGGGAGTGGGGGTGGCTCTGTACCCGGGGATAAAGGCTCTGCAGCCAGACTGGTAAACAGGAGAGAGCGTCCCAGCCAGTGAAGCCCGACTGATGGACAACTGACTCTCCATCAATGCCAGAATCCTGCTCCTTTCTCTCTCTCTCTCTCTCTCTTCCTCTCTCTCTCTCTCTCTCTCTCTCTCTCTCTCTCTCTCTCCTTCTCTCCCCACAGACCTGCTCTCATTCCCTCACTCAAAACCCTCCAAACTGCCATTTATTCTTCTTTTTCTTCACCAGGAGAAATATGAACCGTCAATCACAAAAAAAACCCTCTGATCTTTCATTTCTCTCTCTCTTCCCCCTCGCCTCCCTCTCTTTCTCTCTCCCTCTCTTCTCCACTATCCCTTGCCACATAAATAACAATGTGTTCGCTGGGCAGAGGGCAAGTTGCTGTGCTTCTCAGCGTTGGCCCAGCAGTGTGTGTGTGTGTGTGTGTGTGTGTTGGCCCAGCAGTGATCCTGTATTTCTGGACTCTTTCAATAACTTGCATATTTCCAGCCATACAATTAAATATGGGAGAGCAAATAAAAGAAAGGAAATATGTGTGTGTGTGTGTGTGTGTGTGTGTGTGTGTGTGTGTGTGTGTGTGTGTGTGTGTATTGAGGGGCTTGTGGAGTGTGAGCACATTGTCTGATACCACCTTACTCTGCGGCTTGGTTCATCTTACCCACCCCCACCCCCCCCCCCCCCCCCGCCCTGAACAAAGCGTCCCGAGGCTCACTGCGCACTCAAGCCAAGGCCCTCAAAGGCCCTGTGTGTGTGTGTGTGTGTGTGTGTGTGTGTCTGTGTGTGTGTGTGTGTGTGTGTGTGTGTGTGTGTGTGTGTGTGTGTGTGTGTGTGTGTGTGTGTGTGTGTAAAGCCAAGGCCCTCAAAGGCCCTGTGTGTAATCGAAGCTACTGTTAGCACGATCCTGAGGCACCAGACCAAAGTTAGCACATACTTGGGGGAAAACATTCAGGCTTTCTTCGAGTGGTTTCGTGGTTTCGTGGCTTCAGAAGAATGAATGCAAGATGGAGTCAACAAAATATTATCTTGAGTGCTCTTGAAGCAAATGTGTGCTATTCGCTATTGTGTTTGCTGGTCGCCATTATGGTGAAACCTCAATGTTGAGGCAGCTCTTCAAGTCCAATGACTTTCAGAGCCAAACTTGTTCAGCAGGCATTTAGTGGAAGAGTGACTCCACAGCTGTGCAACATACTCACACAACCAAATAAACACACACACACACACACACACACACACACACACACACACACAAATAACACTGCCCTAGGAGAGGCCCTAGGAGAGAGAGATGATGAGAGATAGAGAGCTAGAAATCAAGGGATACTGCCAGAAAAGAAAAAGAGAAAGAAAAAAAAAGAGAGAGAGAGAGAAAAGAGAGAGCGAGAGAGAGGGGGGGGGGGGGAAGAGAGAGAGAGAGAGAGAGAGAGAGGGAGAACCAGAGGCAGTATGGGCACTGTGAAACTCCTTAAGGCCCTCCAACATTTATCTTTTTCAGTGACATTTCTGAACAGGCAGATAGAGAGGGCTACTGTCGGGGGCCTGTTTGATGTCGTTGCTCCAAACTACTGTGTGTACAGTCTGCATCTCTCTCTCTCTCTCTCTCTCTCTCTCTCTCTCTCTCTCTCTCTCACACACACACACACACAAACAGACACACACACATACACACACACACACACACACACTCATTCTGCCTTTACAAGCCGAGTGGACACACAATCAGATGGCAATTAAGATGCCACTTTCAGATGAACCATAACACACTTTTGCTGAACACAGTGAAGGCCCAGTACTGGGGGACCCTGGCCCGCTAGAACAGAGTCGGCCCCCCGGGGGCACTCTCGGGCTCACTCTGGCTGTAATACAACATGGACAGACCTGTCAGCTCCCCGGATATTTGCTGGAAAGATAAGCACATGTTATTTTTTTTTGTTTTTAGTTTTTCTTTTCTTTTTTTGTGCTTTCCTCTACATCCTTTCTCTCTCTCTCTCAGTCTGGCTTGTTTTTGTAAGATCTTGTGGAAGTGTTTTGTAAAAGTTTCTATTTATTCCCCTCTCAAATCATCCACTCATTCCTCCCTCTTCATTCTTTGTTTTGTTTTCTTCGATCCATAAATCGAAACACATAATCAGAGCGCTTCTGGGAGTGGAAGCACGCTGGATCTGGAATGTCCGCGCTTATCTTGAACTTATGAAAGTGATGTCATTCTATATGTCAGGCAGGAGTTTTTTTCCCAAGCCAGCGCGGGGGGGTGGAAACGGATCATTAATGATGCGATGCGATTTAAGGCCTCTCTTCTGAACTAAGTTATGCCCCAGATTACCGGAGCAGGAATCCTTCTCAAGTGGTGGGAACTTCAGCAAATGTTAAGAAATGGAATAGAGGAGGGGTGGGAGGCATGGAGCATGTAAAGAGCTGAGGGGAGGGTGTGTGTGTGGGGGGGGGGGGGGGGGGTGTAAAGGGAGAGAGGAGAGGACCTGAGAGGACTGTGGGAGCGGACTGCTTTGACTTAGCCTGACGATGTCATACTCATAATTCTAGTCAGAATATGAGTCTGAGACCGGACAATTGGGCTGTGATTATGGGGCGTGTTTCAACGAACCAGGAAAGAAAATTCCTCTTCGCTGAATTGGATACCTAGAACCAATCAGCGCAACGTAGTATTACCATCTGACAGATTAAACTTTTACCTGCTCCCGTAGGAAGGACGGCAAAAACATCTTTTCAATCGACAAATGCCTTGATCGCGTTTCTCTGTTCCTCTTTCAAAATGAATGCGCTGTCAATATCTGCTGAGAGCCTGCTCACGTTACTTAATTAGTTTTGATGATTTTTTTTGGCCAACGCGTTAGCATAACCGATCAATAATGGTCTAGAGTGCTTTAGTTAGGACCTAAAATCCTCGGCAACACTCGTTTTGCGTATACACAACTAACCGAGTCAATGTAGACATAAAAAAGTCGTGTAGATAGCTTAAATCATATAAAATATGTCCCACTAAGCTCCCGAGACGGCGCCATCTTTGATC
>NC_137927.1:32932520-32935020 GCF_963457725.1 Sprattus sprattus
CAGTTGTAATCTAGTTTCGAGAGTTACATGCGCGCGTTGTCCGATTTCCAGCGTAATCCGATCACTTATCTGGGGGTGTAAACCTGATTTCAATCTAGATTTGGAGAGTTACATGAATTGGATCTTCGATTGAAACCCGACTACGCTCGGAAACTGGACACATGTAACCGCACTGACTGACAAACACACACACACACTGTAACACGGCTGGAGTAAAGCAGGTCTTACTAGGCTGGGCAGGGTTGTGTGTTGCAGAGGTGTGATCCGAGCATGGGTCTGGTCTGCACACACACACACACACACACACACACACACACACACACACACACACACACACACACAGGTCTTACTAGGCTGGGCAGGGTTGTGTGTTGCAGAGGTGTGATCCGAGCATGGGTCTGGTCTGCACACACACACACACACACACACACACACACACACACACACACACACACACACACACACACACACACACACACACACACAGGTCTTACTAGGCTGGGCAGGGTTGTGTGTTGCAGAGGTGTGATCCGAGCATGGGTCTGGTCTGCACACACACACACACACACACACACACACACACACAAGGTCTTACTAGGCTGGGCAGGGTTGTGTGTTGCAGAGGTGTGATCCGAGCATGGGTCTGGTCTGCACACACACACACACACACACACACACACACACACACACACACACACACACACACACACACACAGGTCTTACTAGGCTGGGCAGGGTTGTGTGTTGCAGAGGTGTGATCCGAGCATGGGTCTGGTCTGCGGGCTGCACAGCGTGGCGTTGACCTGCGAGCGCTGCTCCTCCAGACAGATGGCTTTTGTTGAGACTCGTCCTGCAGGAGAAAATACACACAGCGTTATTCCTCCACCGCACCACTGCTGCATACACATGCACACACACACACACACACACACACACACACACCACACACACACACACACACAGCTTTATTCGAGGCTCCGCCGCCGCCACCACTGCTGCCGCCGCCGGCGAACAATGGCGACTCTGAGGCGGCATGAATGGGAGCACCCCACAGAAACACACACACACACACACACACATACACACACACACACACACACACAGTAACCCAGCCGTCTGCACCGAGGTATCAACAGAACCCTCGCACAGGCCCGTCCAAGCGTGCCAATGGACCGCAGGGCCGAATGAGGAAGAGAGACGGCACCAGCCAGCGCACCGCTGAAACACACACCCTCCTGTTCCACACACACACTCCTGTTCCACACTCTTCCAGCGCGCGGCTGACACACACACTCCTGTTCCAGCACGCACACACACACTCCTGTTCCACACTCTTCCCAGCGCGCGGCTGACACACACACTCCTGTTCCACACTATTCCAGCGCACCGCTGACACACACACTCCTGTTCCAGCACGGCAGAGGAGATGGGCGGGGAGTGAGGTGTGTGTCTGAAGGGGGAGTGTGTGGGGGGGGGGGGGGGGCGGGGGGGGGGGGGGGGAGACAAAGGCTCCAGTCTTTTACCGCGATGCAGGAGGTTGGGAAAAAGAGAAAAGGATGAATGAGAGAGAGAGAAAGAGAAAGCGAGAGAGAGAGGAGAGAGAGAGAGGAGAGAGAGGAGAGAGACGAGAGAGAGAGAGAGAGAGAGGAAGAGGGAGAGAAGAGAGAGGGAGAGAGAGAGAGAGAGAGAGAGAGAGGAAAGAGAGAGAGAGAGAGAGAGAGAGTAAGGGTGGTGCCAGTGCTAGGGCTTGTCATAGCGTTGTCTGCCCTACCATGCCCACCCTGACAGGAAGGAAACAAGAATGCCTACACACACACACACACACACTCACACACAAGCACACACACACACACACACACACAGACATACACAAGACACTTCTGACCAAACACACATGGAAACGCTGCTGGAAACATGAAAACTGATTAAATACACAGACTAAAGTACACACACTCCCACACACACACACACACACACACACACACACACACACACACACACACACACACACACACACACAGTGCTGACTGAATGAAAAAGTGGCACTTTAGGAGGCCTAAGGAGGAGGGAGGGGGATGTGCTTCCCTTTCTCTCATTTCTATGCTGCTCACAAAGGTGCTTTTGATCAAGTTGAACAAACCCTGTAACCTCTGCACACACACACACACACACACACACACACACACACACACACACACACACACACACACACACACACACACACACACACATGATGACAGATGAAAGACTGAAGGACAATGTATTCCTTCCTCTTAACCACAGAAAGACAAACACGCCATTGGACACTTGTTTGCACAGGTACTCGAACAGACAAAGAGGCAGGAGTGCACACACACACACACACACTCTCTCGCACACACACACACACACACACTCTCTCGCACACACACACACACACACACACACACACACACACACACACACACCCAAAGATAATCAGACCAAACAGGTGGATTAAAACACACACACACACACACAC
>NC_137927.1:32955020-32957520 GCF_963457725.1 Sprattus sprattus
TCCAGACTTCCAAAACAGCCAAGTATGTGTCACGACTTTCATGTCGTTTCATTAAAACACATCCGTGATTGTCTGCAACGGACCCCTGCCTGTCTAAAACAAGACATAAATGAGAGGCAGAACAGCGGAGGTCGAATTGAGGCTAATCCCCCCCCCCCCGCCCCCCCACCCTAAAAACAGCTCTGATTCGACCACGAGGGGAGCAGCAAAACAAGACAATCAGACACACAGAGAAAACACACACACACACACACACACACACACACACACACACACACACACACACACACACACACACACACACACACACACACACACACACACACACACACACACAGATGTTTATGTAACTTAAAGCTGTCAGGACGTGCTAGAGGAGAAGATCAGAGTCTAAATGAGGAGACTAACCAGCTCTGTGTCAACATTATATGATTGGACCCCACAGAAGGATACTCTCTTGTGGTTTAGGAGAGGCCCAGACACACACACACGCAAACACACACACACACACTCACACACACACACACACACACACACGGTCACACACACACGGTCACACACACACACACACACACACACACACACACACACACACACACACACACACACACACACACAAACACACACACAGAGACACACACACACACACACACACACACACAACTGGGATTGACAGGCAGACACACACACACACTGACAACGCCAATATATGTAGGTCATATGCCTGCTCAGTGTGTGTGTGATGTTTGGTAAATGTAAAAGGCTGGTGTTGTGGTGAAGCAAGTGTGTGTGTGACGGTGAGTGCAGAAGTGCAGAGAGGGAGAGAAGAACTGGATAGGGAGAAAGGAGGGAGAGGTAGAGAGAGAAAAAGAGAGAGGGAGAGAGATAAAGAGAGAGGGAGAAAGAGAGAGAAAGAGAGAGGGAGGGAGAGAAAGAGAGGCAGAATGATAGAAAGAGAGAGAGGGAGAGAGAAAAAGAGAGATGGAGAGAGATAAAGCTAGAGGGAGAGGAGCCTGCTTTTTGGGGTTGATTAACAGGGAGGATAATCTGTTAGTCACACCCATCACTGATCCCCCTGAATTGAGCCCAAATAATCTGCAGATGTTCAAGAAAAACTCTGATTTAGAGAACACTGCATTCATGTGTGTGTGTGTGTGTGTGTGTGTGTGTGTGTGTGTGTGTGTGTGTGTGTGTGTGTGTGTGTGTGTGTGTGTGTGTGTGTGTGTGTGTGTTTGGGTGTGTATGTTCATTATTGCAATGTGTGCATGTAAGAGAAACTGAGTCCATTAATGTGTGGTTGTCCATGCACAAATGTGTGTGTGTCTGGGAGAGAGAATGTGTTAATGGATGTGTGTGACTAACCCTACATGTGTGTGTGTGTGTGTGTGTGTGTGTGTGTGTGTGTGTGTGTGTGTGTGTGTGTGAGTGTGTGTGCCTGTCAATCCCAGCCTGTCAGTTGTGTGTGTGTGTGTGTGTGTGTGTGTGTGTGTGTGTGCCCGTCAATCCCAGCCTGTCAGTTAGTCGGAGGTGTGTCGGGTATGCCCCCAGGGGAACCCCTAATCCCAGATTACGGCAGAGGTCAAAGATGGTCCGCAATCTGGCACATGATCGCTTCCTAAGGAGTGAGTGTGTTTTTGTGTGTGTGACGATCGCTCTCTTAGGAGTGTTTGTGTGTGTGTGTGTGTGTGTGTGTGTGTGTGTGTGTGTGTGTGTGTGTGTGTGTGTGTGTGTGTGTGTGTGTCTGGGCTGAATGCGGCTCAGGTCTGTCCCAGATGCGGTTTGGGTGCGTTGCTATGGGAACCTTAAACAGGGCAGCAAGGGCTGTCGGCATGGCAACCAGACAGGCTGTCATTCACCAATGACCCTTCAGCTTTGGCAAAGAGGCTCAAGTGAACAATTAGTGGGGGGCGTACGTGTCTGTGTGTGTGTGTGAGAGTGTGTGAGTGTGTGTGCTTTTGTGTGTGCATGTGTGTCTATGTGTGTGTCCTGTGCTTTTGTGTGAGTTGAGAGTGTGTGTGTGAGTGTGTGTGTGTGTGTGTGTGTGTGTGTGTGTGTGTGTGTGTGTGTGTGTGTGTGTGTGTGTGTGTGTGTGTGTGTGTGTGTGTGTGTGTGTGTGTGTGTGTGTTGTTTACTATGGGTCCTGGCAGCCTAAGGCAGGGTAAAACACTGAGCTCTTTGTCTGTGTGGGGAAGAGGAGGCTGAGCTCCTGTGGGAGGCCTGGGGTGATGGTGCTGTCTGGCCCAGACCTGACACAGGTGAGGAAACAAGCATGGAAGATAGAGCTGGGCATGCCACACACACACACACACACACACACACACACACACACACACACACACACACACACACACACACACACACACACACACACACACACACACACATTCACTCAGACACACACACACACACACACACACACACACACACTCACACACACACACACATTCACTCAGACACACACACACACACACACACACACACACACACACACACACACACA
>NC_137927.1:32969880-32972380 GCF_963457725.1 Sprattus sprattus
GTGCCAATGGTGCCATCTTGAACAGACTTGAGACCTGTGAAGAGTGTTTCAACACCCACAACATTACTCTATAACAGACTGGAGAACTGTGGAAGAGTGTTTCAACACCCACAACATTACTCTATAACAGACTGGAGAACTGTGGAAGAGTGTTTCAACACCCACAACATTACTCTATAACAGACTGGAGAACTGTGGAAGAGTGTTTCAACACCCACAACATTACTCTATAACAGACTGGAGAACTGTGGAAGAGTGTTTCAACACCCACAACATTACTTTATAACCGACTGGAGAAGAGTGTTTCAACACCCACAACATTACTCTATAACAGACTGGCTAGTATGCATACTGTATTAATTCCAGTATAAGAAGCCTGGAAGGTTCTCTCAGAGGTACCACTCACCATGTTCATGACGGTCAGCACGTAGGTGGTGACGTTCTCTCGGCCGTGCTTCTCCAGCATCTTCTTGTCGGCCACCACCAGAGTCTCCACGTTCAGGCCCCCCACTTTGTTGGATGTGATAGGCGAGCGTTTGGTTCGGCCTGGCTGCTCAAACTCATCAGACATGACGAAAAGATCCTCGGCAGGAGGCTTGGGAGTGTCTGCAGAGAGAGAGAGAGAGAGAAGAGAGAGAGAGAGAGAAAGAGACACAGACAGACAGACAGAGAGAGAGCAAGAGAGATAGAGAGAGAGGGAGATAGAGAGAGAGCGAAACAGAGATAGAGAGCGAGAGAGAGAGAGGAACAGAGATAGAGAGAGAGGGAGATAGAAAGAGAGACAGACAGACAGAGAAAGAGAGAGCGAGAGAGAGAGAGAGAGAGACAGACAGACAGAGAAAGAGAGAGCGAGAGAGAGAGAGAGAGAGATAGAGATAATAGAGGGAGCAAAAGACAGTGGAAGAGAAAAGAGAGGGACAGAAAAAAGAGGTGCGCTGGAAAGTGGCTCGTGTAACATTTCCTCCTTTTTTCCAGGCCTGATAAGAGGAGTGCAGAGGTGCTGAGAGATCAAGAAACATTCACAGTTGTTCACTTCACAAACTTCACACACCGATTACCAAAATTCATTTCCAAGAATCTCAGTCCATCCCCTGGAGCGCTACAAGTCTATCACTGCAGGAGGTTTTGTTTTCTCTGTGTAACGTATAAATCCATTCAAGAAGAGGAATATTAATGAGACTTCCCCAAAACTTTCCATGCTTCATTTTAATGCTGTTATCAAATGGCGTTAGCTCTTGGCATGTACGGCGATAAAGCTTTATTATTTATGATCAGACTGGTTCATATATCATGTGAATATTAAGATTTTTATTTGAGGCAATATGAATATGATAGCTTTGGAGGCCAAGGAAAGCCCAGTTCTCCTCCCCCCGCAGTCTGCTGCACTCAAGTTTGAAACCCACGCACACACACAGACACACACACACACACACACACACACACACACACACACACACACACACACACACACACACACACACACACACACACACACACACACACACACACACACACACACACACACACACACACACACACACACACACACACACACACACACACACACATACACGTTTGAAACCCCATACAGCTAAGACCTTTTCCATATGAACTCAGATCAAAGGTATGAAACAGGATGGAGGACATTCCCTTACATACATTGCTTGCGGCGTCCACAGAAGTGTTGTCTCTCCTGCATCCTGTGCTGGTCGTCATGGCGAAGGTGGTCATGCCGATGATGGCCATGGTGATGTTGTCGTCCATGGCGACGGTGGTCATGCCGATGATGGCCATGGTGATGTTGTCGTCCATGGCGACGGCCATGATATGGGTTGGGAGGTCGTGGGGTCGTGTCACCATGGACGTGTCCTTCGGCGGAGCGCTTGTAGATGACATGCGCGTGGTGGCCACTGGGGGCGCTGTAGTTGTGTTGGGCGGCCAGGTGCTGAGGCAGTGGCGATATGAAGTACTCCTCGTCTAACGTACGCATCAGACCTGACTGAGAGACACACAGACACTCCAGTCAGACCACACACACACACACACACACACACTCCAGACCTTATGGCCTCATGCACATGCAAAGGATTGGCACACTTACAGAGGATAGGACACAACCTGTATTTGCCATTTGGATTTACAAACAAACTATTCATGTCAGTATCACTGTAATCCAGCACACAGGACCTCAACACAGTATGACTATTCTATAACACAACATAACCCAAGATTGAATCAGATATGGCTCCTCAATAACACATCCATAACTATCAGACATAGCTTTGTCCTAATCAGACCTCAACAATCAGCAGAGAGACATTGATAATCAAATTTCCCCTGGGATGGATTCCAGATATAACTGTTGAGCACATTTAAGCCTGTAATCTAATCTATCTAAAACATGGAGCGAGAGAGGAGGAAAAGAGGGGGTGGGGGGGGGGGATCCCCTGACACGGTGTAATAAGAGGCTGAACAGACCTGATAGAGGTGTGTTTGTGTG
>NC_137927.1:32995335-32997835 GCF_963457725.1 Sprattus sprattus
AGAACATATAACATCATCCTGTGTGCTCCAGCATTGCAAAGAGGATTACAGTGTGGAGACGATGGCTGGGAAAATCAGAGGAACAATGACCAAATCGCTCGGACCAAAGAAAACACACTGGCACATACTAGGAATGGCTCCAAATGAGAAATCTCTCTCTCGCTCTCTCTCTCTCTCTCTCTCTATCTCTCTCTCTCCCTCTCTCTCTCTCTCTCTCTCTCTCTGACAATCACAGAGACATGTGCAGGAGTGCGTGAACGAGCGCGCGCACCCCCCCCCTTTAACACACATTAACACAGCATATGAAAATCTGCAAGTCTGTCAGAAATCACCGTGAACAAGTCGCAGCAGAACAAGCAGAAAGACGCTCAAAGCAGAGCTGGCGGAGGAGGGGTGGAACCGGAATTAGGGGCGGGGGCATACTTTGACACCTGGTGGTCAGGAGCAGCCTACAACTGATTCACTTAACATCTGTGTGTGTGTGTGTGTGTGTGTGTGTGTGTGTGTGTGTGTGTGTGTGTGTGTGTGTGTGTGTGTGTGTGAGACAACTTCAAAGTCTTCATCTCGGTACGAGAGCCCCTGGGATCTGCAGATGTATCACATTCAAACTGCACTTTAAATACCTAACGCGGTCCTATACAGACAAACGAAGGTAATATCGCGGACCAGTGACGCAAGTAAGCGCAATTATCCCCTCGTCAGCTACCCATTATTGTCTCGTTCTTTATAGTACTTATATTAATAATGAATGGACCAGAGACCAGGGCATAAGGTTGACCATTTACTAGGCATAACTTCAAGTTCTGAACATTCACGCATGCGCACTCATTACATAGCAAAACCTGCTCATTACAATTACACCATTAAGAAAGGAACTCCGGCACATTTCCATAAACAGCGATCCAAGGCGACTTACCGCGGTCCAGCCCGCCATGGGTCGCCGGCTAAGCGTGCCTGAGACCAGGTTCAGGGAATGACAGCAACATATATGCAGACCTCTGCGAAAGGAAACAAGTACAATTACACGATTGACATAATTAATACAGACTACATGGACTGCAACCTGCAATGTGTATGTCACCTGCCTTGATAATGTTTCCGAACCATAAGGTGCTCAGCAGCTTCACTGATGTACCGCTAACAAGTGGCACCGGTAAAGTCCATAACAGAAGAAACAGGCAATCCATGTTGACATGCATGTACCTCTCCCGTTACCTCCTCAGAAATCGTAATAACAACAATCCGTGGCAGTGCATAGTGAAGTTGTCAAACATTGCCAATTGCCCCTATTTTGCCCTTTTCTCGTCATTCCTCAGGTTATTTCCAGTGGATCCATTCATGAGCGCTTTCAGAGTCAAAACATTCTCCCGTGACTTGCTTTAACAGGTATATCTCTCCTTCCTTCACTCTCTCGCTCTCTCTCTCTCTCTCTCTCCCTCTCTCTCTGTACGCGCACTGGAGTGCTGACTGTGCTCCGACAGCGCTCAATAGTGACAGTCGGCTCGTGCTCAGACGGTTCAGCAGTGACACTGAAGCAGGGTGGGGGGGTGCCTCCTCGACCAATCAGCGCAGAGGACGGTGGACCTCGACGGTACGGGATGCATCTGTGCACTCCACTCTCACAGACCGCGTCTACCCGCAGCGACGGTGCGCGAGTTCATCGAGTTCCTTCCGACGCATGTTCAACTATCTGTCGCCTTGCATAGTAAAGATCTCAAAGAGGAGATAGTCAACTCATTCGCAATTTGAAACGTGTACGATTCTTCTGAGTTTATGAGGAGCTTTTGGAAGATTACCGGCGGGGAAAGTAGGTTATTATGCAGGGACGCACAGAAGCCGCCTACCGTGTGTGGCGCGCTGTGCAGTACTGCATGTTTTAAGTTGTGTGGTGTAGGACTTCTTTTTTTTTTGTGATCAATTTTTTATTGACACCATTTTGTATGCAGTCAAGACATTCATACAGTTACGACATGCAAGACAAAAGTATATAAGAACCTTAATTACATTTATCATCTGGTGTACAGTGTAGGACTTATTTGATGCATGGTACAGTATAATATTTTCCACTGCATATTTATTTGAATGCGCGTGAATGTTAATTGTGTTCGGTGGGAAGTGTTGTAATGATTTCCATGTTCTATTCTTTTCCCAAGTTTTGGTAAGGTCCTCTTTTAATCCTTCAAAAGACCCTTTGCAGACTGGGAAGGAAATATAAGATCACCTGTGTCAAACCCACTCATCCTTCAAAACGATGGGGCGCTTGTGTTTGTTCAACAACATGTTTAGTTATATCACACACACTCACACACACACTCACACTCTCACTCACACTCACTACACACACACTCACTCACACACACTCACACACACACACTCACACACACACTCACACTCACACACACACACACACACACTCTCTCTCACACATATTCACACACACACACACACACACTCTCTCTCACACATATCTCACACACACATCTCTCACATATTTAGTTAT
>NC_137927.1:33005335-33010335 GCF_963457725.1 Sprattus sprattus
ACACACTGAGTGATTATGAGAGGGAGATGTTTTCACACACACACACACACACACACACACACACACACACATACACACACACACACACACACACATACACACACACACACACACACACACACACACACACACACACACACACTGAGTGATTATGAGAGGGAGATGTTTTCAGAGCATGTGTCACATCTAAGCCAGGTGGCGTGAGGGGATAGAAAGGGGGAAAGAGAAAATATTTCTTTGATTTCTTACTTTGATTTTTCAAGTGCTTGTCATCCTTCTCATGTTGTGTGTGGTTGGTGGAAGGCACCCATGGTAACACTCACACTCCTTAGTGATGAGTGCTGTCTGTCTGTCTGTCTGTCTGTCTGTCTAACTATCTGTCTGTCTGTCTTTTTTTTTTTTTAGATTCAACTTTATTGTCATTATACAGAGTACAAGTACTGAGATAACGAAATGCAGTTTAGCATCTAACCAGTAAGTGCAAATAGCAATAAAAGTGCAGAGTATGTGCAAATGTAGGGTGGACTAAGTGAATAAATATGATATGTACAGTAAGAGTTAGAATATGACACAGAATTGTAATATAAACAGAAATTGAATAGCAGCAATTGAGCTAAGAGTGAGGTATGATAAGTATATAAAGTGCAGGTGAAAGTAAACTGATGGTAACAAGTGAAATCAAGAGAATGAGGTAGTAAAGTACAATCAATACAGGTAATACAGTGAAGTGGATACAGTTATAAAAAGACATTAAGGTGCAAATGTTCAGTGGCTGGAGGAGGGTGTGTGGCAGTCAAGCCAGGTATAGGGGGGGAGGAATGAGGTGTAGTGCAAATGATCAGTGGCTGGAGGAGGGTGTGTGGCAGTCAAGCCAGGGTGGGGGGAGGGGTGAAGTTAAGTATAGTGCAAATGTGGCTAAATGGCTAGAGGAGGGTGAGTGGCAGTCAGCCACGGTGGGGGGGGGGGGGGGGGGGGGGGGAAGTAGGTATAGTGCAAGAGTTCAGTTGTTGGAGGGGGGGGGGGGGGGGGACAGTTACAGGGGGAGGTGAGAGAAGGGGTGGGGGGGCTACCCCCGTGGAGCAGAGTTCAGCAGGGTGACAGCCGCAGGGATGAAGCTGTTCTTGAACCTGCTGGTACGGGAACGGAGGACCCTGTAGCGCCTCCCAGAAGGGAGGAGGGCAAACAGACTGTTGTTGGGGTGTGAGCTGTCCTTGATGATGCTGCGTGCCCTCCGCAGACATCTCTTGCTCTGGACAGCCTCAATTGTGGGGAGAGTGGAACCAGTGATGCGTTGGGCAGTTTTCACCACCCTCTGCAGTCTTTTGCGGTCGGCAACAGAGCAGCTGCTGTACCATGTTGAGATGCAGTTTGTGAGAATGCTCTCAATGGTACAGCGGTAGAAATTCTCCAGAATCTGAGGAGACAGGTGGACCTTCTTTAGTCTCCTCAGAAAAAAGAGACGCTGGTGTGCCTTCTTTATAATGGATGAGGTGTTAAGGGTCCAAGAAAGGTCATCGGAGATATGGACACCCAGGAACTTGAAGCTGGCAACACGCTCAACCTCCATCCCATTGATATGGATGGGGGTGTGTGTGCCAACTTTCTTCCTGAAGTCCACAATGAGTTCTTTGGTCTTTGTGGTATTGAGAGCCAAGTTGTTGTCGGCGCACCACACCGCCAGGTGCTGGACCTCTTCTCTGTAGGCCGACTCATCGTTGTCACTGATGAGGCCAATCACCGTTGTGTCGTCTGCAAACTTGACAATGGTGTTTGAACCATGTACAGGAGTGCAGTCGTAGGTGAAGAGGGAGTAGAGAAGAGGACTAAGCACGCAGCCCTGTGGCACGCCTGTGTTGAGGATGAGGGTTGAGGAGGTGTGGTTCTCTAACCGAACAGACTGGGGTCTGTTGGTCAGAAAGTCCAGTATCCAATTACAGAGAGAAGTGTTGATACCCAGGTGATTGAGTTTAGTGATCAGTTTGGATGGAATGACAGTGTTGAAGGCTGAACTGAAGTCAATAAACAGCATCCTCACATAGCTGTTGTTACTGTCCAGGTGAGAAAGGGCGGAGTGTAATGCTGTGGAGATGGCATCCTCAGTACTCCTGTTCTTGCGGTATGCAAATTGAAAAGGGTCCAGTGTGGGTGGTAAGCAGCTTTTGAGGTGAGCCAGGACCATCCTCTCGAAGCACTTCATGATGGTGGGGGTCAGTGCAACGGGGCGGAAGTCGTTAAGGCTCACCGCAGCGGAGTGTTTCGGCACCGGCACGATGGAGGTGGTTTTAAAGCACGCAGGGACAATAGCTTGGGCCAGTGACAGGTTGAAGATGTCAGTCAAGACCTCAGCTAGCTGCCCAGCACAGGCACTGAGCACCCGTCCAGGGATGCCATCAGGGCCGGCGGCCTTGCGTGCATTGATCCTGCTCAGTGCAGCACACACGTCGGTGGAGGAGAGTGTAAGGGGTTGGTGGTCAGAAGTGAGCACAGCCTTGATGGCAGCCTCCTGGTTGTCCCTGTCGAAGCGTGCATAGAAGCTGTTCAGTTCGTCAGGGAAAGAGGCCGCACTGTTATGGGGGGTGGTGCTGGTGGGTTTGTAGTCAGTTATGGCCTGGATGCCTTGCCACATGCGTCGGGGGTCGGAGTTGTTCTTGAAGTGCTCCTCAATCCTAAGCTTGTGGCAGTGCTTGGCCTGCTTGATGCCCCTCTTCAGGTCAGCCCTGGATGAACTGTAGGCCTGAGCATCACCTGATCTGAAAGCGGTGTCTCGTGCCTTCAGTAGTAGGCGGACCTCTTTGTTCATCCAAGGCTTCTGGTTGGGGAAGGTAGTGATGCGTTTAAGTGTGGTGACATTGTCGATGTTGGCGTTGATGAAGTCCAGAACGGATGAGGCATAGGAGTCAATGTCCGTGTGGGAGTCCAGTGTGGCTTGAGTGGCAAACACACTCCAGTCCGTGTGTTCGAACCGGAGCTGTAGTGCAGAGTCTGCTCCCTCTGGCCACACTTTAACTGTCCTCACTGTGGGTTTCACACGTTTGATGAGTGGTGTGTATTTGGGTAGAAGGAACAAAGAGAGGTGGTCAGACTGACCTAGGTGGGGGAGGGGGGTTGCCTTGTAGGCATCAGCCATGTTTGTATACACTTTGTCCAAAGTCTTGTCTCCTCTTGTGGGACAGGAAACATTTTGATGAAATTTGGGGAGTACAGTCTTCAGGTTGGAGTGGTTAAAGTCACCCGCAACAATAAAGGCTGCCTCTGGGTGTAAAGTCTGTTGCTTGCTAATGGCAGAATGTAGTTCTTTCATTGCCAGCTTAGCATTAGCGTCTGGGGGGATATAGGCTGCAGTCACAACAGTAGATGTGAACTCTCTGGGCAGATAGAACGGTCTGCACCTAACCATGAGATACTCAAGGTTAGCAGAACAGTGACTCTCGATGATAGCAGTGGCCGTACACCAAGCTTTGTTAACATAGATGCATAGCCCACCGCCTCTGGTCTTACCGGAGTCCTCTGTTGTTCTATCTGCTCGAAGGATGTAGCGCCCTGTTAGCTCGATGGCGCTATCAGGAACGCCGCTGTTGAGCCATGTTTCCGTGAAAATCATGACGTTGCAGTCCATAGTCCATTTATGAGTGGTGATCCGCAGCCGCAGTTCATCCATCTTATTCGCCAGAGACCGAACATTGGCGAGGAAAATGCTGGGTAGAGAAAGCCGGTGAGGAGTTAGCTTAAGCCTAGCTCGTAGCCCTCCTCGCGTACCCCGCTTTTGTTTACGGTCTCGACGCCGCCTGTGAGCCCTTCCGGTCGGCGTAGCCGGGTTGATAGGTACCGCTGTCCTGCAGATCTCTGGAATGAGCCGGAGACTGTCGATAAAGTTGTCGGAATCGCACGATCCGATGTCCAGAAGTTGCTGACGGTTATAAGATAGATTTGCAAGGCTGTTCTTAGTGAACAGACTTGAAACAAATAGGCAGAAAACTACTATTTTACAAATACTGGAGAGACGCTGAGCCTCGCGTTGTTCACGCGCCGCCATCTTGGTCTGTCTGTCTAACTATCTGTCTGTCTGACGGTCTGTCTATCTGTTTGTATATGAAGACAAAGATAGAACTACAGGAATGACCCAACCAAATTCATTAGTGGATTGGGACCTGAGGGAAAACATCCTTGTCAGAAGTGGAGTGAAGCACTTCAGTGAGGGCCTTCTGCTATGCTCGGGTCTCCTGTGAAGCACTTCAGTGAGGGCCTTCTGCTATGCTCGGGTCTCCTGTGAAGCACTTCAGTGAGGGCCGTCTGCTATGCTCGGGTCTCCTGTGAAGCACTTCAGTGAGGGCCTTCTGCTATGCTCGGGTCTCCTGTGAAGCACTTCAGTGAGGGCCGTCTGCTATGCTCGGGTCTCCTGTGTCCAGACACAGACAGACAGAGAGCAGCTCTCAAACAAGGTACAACCGAGAGAGACAGAGAGAGAGAGAGAGAGAGAGAGAGAGAGAGAGAGAGAGAGAGAGAGAGAGGGAGAGAGATAGAGAGAGTCATCACTGTGTCTCTTTGGCAGAGCCTCCACCGCTGAGACAGGCAAGTGAGAACGGTGCAGAGTTGCTTTCTCAGACGCATTCCACGTGTAAGCCCCATAATCACACTTCAGATGATCTGATCAGACACCACAGTGCTGGCCTGAGCCCAAACCATCTGGGCCTGGGTAAGAAGCGCCAGAGTTAAGTAGAACGAGGAGAGAAAGAGAGAGAGAGAGAGAGAGAGAGAGAGAGAGAGAGAGAGAGAGAGGGAGAGAGAAAGAAAGAGAAAGAGAGAGAGGGAGAGGGAGAGGGAGAGAGAGAGGGGGGGAGAGGGAGAGAGGGAGAGAGAAAGAGAGGGAAGGAGAGAGAGAGAGAGAGAGAGAGAGATGCACTAAAATAGAGAAAGAATAGTGCAGAGTTCAGGCAGTAAGATAGAGAGAGGGAGTAAGAGAAAGAAAGTGTTGGAGAGAGAGAGACAGATGAAAGGAAACT
>NC_137927.1:33030335-33032835 GCF_963457725.1 Sprattus sprattus
CAAATGCAGTTGGCAGGTAAGGGAGATCTTGGAGGACAATCTCTTCTTCCAACACAAGAGCAACATTCCTGACACTTTTAGAGACTGCTCTGCTATCATCCTCCAACACAGTGAGGATACCCACAATGAGGCCTTTCGTCTGTCCCTCTTCTGGGTCAGTGTCCTTGTGTTGACAGACAGAAAACACCAAAACATGAATTGCAAGACATTAGTAATTAAAATACTGTGAATCAGAATAAGCTCATAATCTAAAATAACTCAAAATATTGTATAAAATTTTTTTTTCCAAATAGAATTAATTATGAGTTTGACATATTAACTATTTCCATCCCATACACCACAATCAAAAATGTAACCCTCATACACACATCATATGACATCAATTAGGCTACATCAAGTCAAGGGCAGGACAGTGAAACTACAGAAGACACTCTGGACATGGTTAGGGAACCAGGAGGACAGAGAGGTTATGGTTGAAGACAACGTTAAATACAGCACTATAAATACAGTATAATAACATATTTACAATTTCTATTCATAGCCACTCACAGTTCCTGAAGAGCTTCTCCTGACTCTCACGGAGATACAAGGGAAGGCCCTTTAAAGCTGCAGTTTGTCTATGTGCAGTGATGTCAGATGTCTGAAACAAGAGTTGCATGAAACATTACAAGATGTAATTGACATATAAGAAGTAGAGTAAACATGCAGGCAGCTGTCCTTTTCAATATCCAAAATGATTGCTACGATTACGATTGCTCACTGTGAAGGTATATCCACTGGAGGTGCTTTTTGTGTCACTGACAGGCTCATATCATTATCAGTGTCTGACAACATTATGAAAAGGCTCCCCACAGAGCAATGTCTTTTTGTTTTTAAGATTACAGTACCCTTTGTTTAACAAGAAAAAGCCGCTATCACCTCGATTTGAAAACTGAATCAAAAACGTCTAAAAATGACCCATATATTCCACAATTCACACTACATGGACAAAGATGTAAACAGTGTTGTTGGACTGATCATTAACTTCACTGGAGCAATTCCAAGAACGCGATTGGATAACAACGACAAAACGTCACGATTATCGGACCCAAAGTGTAGCTGCCCTCTCCATTTGCCTCGGGAATAAAGTTATCGATAACGACTTAATAAGCAATAACTGCAAGTGGCAACAATTTTTGTCTAAACGTGAATACAAACGTAGAACATATTTACAAAAACATGGCTTCTCCATATCCAGGGAACGTTAAAATGCACGAAATCGCACCTCGGCCCACCACCTATTAGGGGAAGCCAAGCTTTAAAGAAATCGCCACTGGTCGTAAGTGTGAACTAGCCAGGTAACAAACTACACACGATGGCAGACAATGCTAATATTTGTATGATGTACGCAAAAAATGAGCTCCCCCTCTTTGAAAGATCAGCAGCTGCCACTGGTGGGGCAGGCAGAACCGAGCAGCAACCTGTCGCTGGCCCCGCTCTCTCTCTGTCACTACTAAACCAGCCTGCTCACCTGCTACCTGGAGCAGAGACGGAGCATGACTACCACTGTGTAGTAACACTACACTTCTGAAAGATGGCATAAAATGTCAGCTAATGTTGCAACCACAATTTTGAGTTAGCATTAATACCATAATGTCTTTTTTGTATCTGTAACAAGCTGGCAAACACGAATTAAAGCAGCACAACGGATCAATAGCTATACGCTAGCTATATGCTATCAGCTAAAACTGACGAAATCTCTTGAAATGTGCTGACTTTGACATTATTACAAACTAGTTATTCAACAACTGTCCTTACACAGTCAAGCAAGTGCAACACAAGACAAAGCAAGATGGCAAATAAGCTTACTAGTTCAGCAGACAGTGGAAAGTTGGGCGGCAAAACTACAAAACGAAGTTATGTGCCTATAGACCCTGCATAGCAATGGCGCGGATGCAATTCTCCATATTAAGAGTCATTGTAGCGCCCCAATTTTTTTCAAGCTGTTATTTTTAGGTTAAACTGATTATCCTAACCCTAATCATGACGTATAAGTGTTGCATTGTGTTACTTTAACACAATACCAACAGTCAGAAGATAACATGCCTGTCCTGTTTGAATAGGTTGCCTGACTGATGCTAGCTTTCTCTAATGACTGAAAAGCTTTGTGTAAATGTCTAGGTCGCTTTCTCCATTAAACGACGTACAACATAGGCCTACTGCACAACACAACTCAGAATAAAATTCGCGCATCATTTTAATTTAATTAAAGGTTGATTTAAAACGTACCTGTTTGGACTCCAGCAAGAGGCAGCAGCACAGCCAGAATGAGACTTCAATTGTAAAGTGCCAACGGACAGTTGGCTATTTGGCGCAGCTGTCAGTAAAGCACAGGTGCAAGCCAGTTTAAAGACCCTATTATGACGTCATAATGGCCCAATGTAAGTCAATGGGAAAATTTCGATTCGTTTTTATTTAATATCTTAAAAAGTATAAAGTTTAGAAAAGTGAAAAATACATA
>NC_137927.1:33067835-33072835 GCF_963457725.1 Sprattus sprattus
AGGAAAGGGAGGAAATAGAGACATGGGGGTGGGGGGGGGGGTTGTGAGGGAGGAGGGAGGAAGGAGGACCCCACAGAAAGAGGCACTGACACAACAGTGTGTGTGTGTGTGTGTGTGTGTGTGTGTGTGTGTGCGTGTGTGTGTGTGTGTGTGTGTGTGTGTGTGTGTGTGTGTGTGTGTGTGTCTGTGTGTGTGTGTGTGTGTGTGTGTGTGTGTGTGTCTGTGTGTGTGTGTGTGTGTGTGTGTGTGTGTGTGTGTGTGTGTGTGTGTCTGTGTGTGTGTGTGTGTGTGTGTGTGTCTGTGTGTGTGTGTGTGTGTGTGTGTGTGTGTGTGTGTGTCTGTGTCTGTGTGTGTGTGTGTGTGTGTGTCTGTGTCTGTGTGTGTGTGTGTGTGTGTGTGTGTGTGTGTGTGTGTGTGTGTGTGTGTGTGAGCAGCAGAACCTCCTGTCTCTCTCTGCATCTGTGTCTTCAAATGAAATAACAGACACGGAGGTTTGGAAGTGCAGCACACAAATCAAAACCCTTCATGGTTTTCAAAAAAGGAAGTAGAATGTATCAGCAAGTATAATCCTGACTGATTACACCGTGTCATTCAAAAACAAGGCAAGGCGAGTGAGTGTATGTCTGTAGCACGACTCATACACATTGGTAACTCAAAGACATAACAGAAAAATAAGAGATTAAGGGAAAGGTGCACTATAAAAGAGCATAAAAAAATTAAGATTAAAAACACAGATAAAAAAGTAAATCAATGAAAAGTACATTAGTTAATCAAAGGTATCTGAGAACAGTTGTATCTTTAGTCTAGATGTGAAACTGGCTACAGTTGGGTTTTAGTCTTGATGTGAAACTGGCTACAGTTGGGTCTAAAGTGTAGATGTGAAACAGGGTTAGAGTTGGATCTCCTTTGATGTCATCAGGAAGTTGGTTCCAGAGCTGAGTCGCATAGCAGCTGAAATCTGTTCAGTTCTTACACGCTCAATGTCTTTTGTTCTCCTCCTACGCTCTCTTGTTAGGATTTAAAGAGCACGGTTTTGTTCCATAGTGCTTTCTGCTTGTCTGTGACTGTCTGAACTTTAACTGGAGCAATCTCATCTATAATATTTACCAAAATGGATTAAGCAATTATTAAGCAATTCACCTACAGAGTCTGAGAGTGGACTCAAGGTCCTTAAAAGTGGCTGCCCAAAGAAAGCCCTTGTGTGATCCTTTATGACTCTGTTTCTTACAGTCATAGATCTGTTCTACATGTGTGGGGACATAGACACATCAAGGAACATGCAGAACTGATCAGATAAGGCCAAGTCACACACACACACACACACACACATGCGCAAACACATACACACACACACACAACACACACATCAAGTCCTAGACGGTTGTAGAGATATTGAGACCCCTTGTGATGGCCTAGGGTATGACCAAGAGAGGGTTAAGCCCCTGTACATGCTGTGCTAGAGCTGAAGGTATCAAGATGTGCATTAAGCTCCTAAGCACAACTGTCTTTAGGATTATAAACACGCAAATTGAAATCCCCTGGAAACAATCATAATCCAAATGACCAAGTTACCAGTTTGCCAAGCTCATCAAGAAAACCTTTAGGTGAGTGCTTTAAATGACATGGGTACTATGATATTATATGATATGATATATGAGTGATGATGTGATGTGATGTGATGTGATGTGATGTGATGTGATGTGACGTGACGTGACGTGACGTGACGTGACGTGACGTGACGTGACGTGACGTGACGTGACGTGACGTGATGTGACGTGATATGATGTGAAGGCACCAAATGATGACTGTTTGCACTGAAGTTGCACTGGCTTTTCCTCTTCTGTCTGTTTTGTATGCACTCATAAAAGTAAAGTTTGGGGGAGTTGATTCAGACATTTAGATTAAGACCACGATTAAAAGACATTTAGTTTAAGACCATGATTAAAAGACATTTAGATGTTAACCACGATTAAAAGACATTTAGATTAAGACCATGATTAAAAGACTGAGTTTCTGTGTGTGTGTGTGTGTGTGTGTGTGTGTGTGTGTGTGTGTGTGTGTGTGTGTGTGTGTGTGTGTGTGTGTGGTGTGTGTGTGTGTGAATGTTTGTGTGAATGTGTGTGTGTGTGTAATTATATTGTCGGCATGTTTTTTTAGCCAGTGTGTGTGTGTGATAATATTGTGAATTTGTGTTTTTTCACAGTAATGCTGCTGTGGTGTTATCAGTGGGCTGGTGACATCATCTTTGTCCAGGGATTAGTGAGGATATGACCCAGCCTGCAAATCACCACAATTCACAGTGTGTGTGTGTGTGTGTGTGTGTGTGTGTGTGTGTGTGTGTGTGTGTGTGTGTGTGTGTGTGTGTGTGTGTGTGTGTGTGTGTGTGTGTGTGTGTGTGTGTGTGTGTGTGTGTGTGTGTGTGTGTGTGTGTATAGAAACTGCAGAAACAGACTGACAGCCAACCGAGAATATCTATGGCAAAGTTTGAGAACAGCCTGTTACATTCACATATGTTGTCAGCCATTGCCAGAGGAGGTACTCTGTGTTGAGTCAATGCTTGTCTTGAGGTGTAAATGAGTTGGTCATGATGACTGACAGACTCATACATAATTGCAAGTGATAACAGATTGTGATATGTAATGGCTTCTAAATTCGTAGCATCCACTTGGCACCAAAGAACATCAATATCCCTTGCCCACCAGCCTCTAACCACTTCCCCAGACACACACACCAACTCACAACAACACTAAAATACCTCACCTTCACATACATTAGCAACCCTGTCTTATTTATGAAGAGTTGCCAAAACACAGGGTGATGGTTGCAGGGGCAGCCCCCAGACAGACTGCCAAGCACAATACAGGCCGTCTCTGGGGAACTCTATACGGACCGTCGCCGGGGAACTCGGCTAATTGATGGAAATTAGACTCTGGCGTTGTTTTTTCTAACAGTGAGACTCTGAGGAGGCAGTCTGAAGCTGCAAATGGCATCTCGAGAAGGAGGCCATGTCTGTACTCACAACTGGTGGTAGATCACGTCACGGATGGTAGACTGTTTTTTTTTTTTTACTTTATTTTCAGTCTGCTTGTCTTGTCGGTTTTATCCTATTTACTGCAGGCAAGGAAGTTCTGGATGAATGTGTCTGGAACGCAGAAGAGTGCACGGTCTACTGCATCCTCTGTGTTTCATGCAAGAACTAATACAGAGTCTTGAATGGCTCACAGACCCTCAGGCTTGACTGTGTTGCATTTGACTTCTGTAGGCTGGGGGGGGGGGGGGCGGGGGGGGGGATTTAGCTATGGCTTGACTGTGTTGCATTTGACTTCTGTAGGCTGGGGGGGGGGGGGGGGATAACTGAGGAGATAAGCATCTAGATCAGATCAGCATTCAGTGGCCATGACAGGCGGCCATGTCCTGTCACATTTCCATTGCAGTTCTTTTTCCAGCACTTGATTAATTGGAGGAGCCTTTTTGTTTGGACAGAGTGAGTGCTGTGTTTTTAGTAAAGCACCATAGCTTGTGTGTGTGCGTTTGTGTGTGTGCGTGTGTGTGTGTGTGTGTGTGTGTGTGTGTTGTGTTTGTGTGCGTGTGGGTGTGTGTGTGTGTGTGTGTGTGTGTGTGTTGTGTTTGTGTGCGTGTGGGTGTGTGTGTGTGTGTGTGTGGGTGTGTGTGTGTGTGTGTGTGTGTGTGTGTGTGTGTGTGTGTGTGTTTGGTTGTGAGTGATAGGAGTGGGTTGGTGGTCAGTGCATGAGGTTAATTTATCATACAGCACGACACTGATGATAGGTGTTTGAGATATTGTTCAGGGATGTGTGTGTGTGTGTGTGTGTGTTGGGTTCCCATGGCTTATCTGATAGAGCAGGAGCAGATGGTGTGTGTTTGTGTGTGTGTGTGTGTGTGTGTGTGTGTGTGTGTGTGTGTGTGTGTGTGTGTGTGTTGGGTTCTCATGGCTGGATACTGCTGGGTGTCATGTTTATAGCACAGAGTAAAGGACAGTGAAACGCAATTTCAGTCTCTACTGGGAACATGTCCAATTAAGGACCCCATTCTTCAGAAGAGATTGATTCAGTATTAACAATATGAAGCATTGAATACACTCACACACACACACACACACACACACACAATAAGACAATAAGATGCATCATTTCATCAAACTCAGCAATGCACCTCATTTTCAGCTGTAAGTAATATTTATCCTACTTTTATTGTTCTTATAATCTCTTCATGAGATTTTTGGTCAAGTTTTCACATATCACTCTATCCCCCTTTTTCAGCCTTCAGAGTTTATCTTCTTTCCCTCTTAACTGTTCCTGAACTAGTGCTGAAAGAATGGTCAGGAAGCTGGAGGAAGCTGGGTGATGGCCTACACCGATACAATATCAATGTATTCTGGGCGTTGGGACACACACACACACACACACACACACACACACACACACACACCGATACAATATCAATGTATTCTGCTGCAGAATAAGACAGAGCTCAACATGCTGGAAAACTATGCAATATGCATATATACCAGTTACAATAACAACACACTCTTCAACCCCCAGGCCTGTCTTTACACTGAAGTATTGAGTGTCCACTTGTCTGAGGGGACAGATTGTTACACACAGACACACACACACACACACACACACACAGACACACACAGACACACACACACACACACACACACACACACACACACACACACACACACACACACAGATAAGAAGAGGAATGTGGAGGAAGAGGACGAATGGCAGGAGGTAATGAAGGCGGGTGGTTCTGTAGTCCCTAAGGTACAGCTCATCTGTCCTCAAAACAATACATCACCCATAATTCCCTGTGGCACTCAACACACATATCCTGTGGTCTGTCAGCTGAGCCCAAGACAAGCAGTGGTTCCAGCCAGGTCGCTACATTGTTCCAGAGTATTGTTCCTCTGCAAGATTAGGCTGTCTGGTGGGAAAACGCACGCCATCTGGCCGGAGTGCTGAAACCATACGTTG